>NC_000087.7:33574943-33637443 GCF_000001635.26 Mus musculus
ATCCAGGTGTGGGGGAGGTGGCTTTGAGAATTGCAGAAAGGCTGCAGCCTCTCTGGGAGTGGAGGCTGTGATCCAAATTAAATTTGCTAGCTAATTAAGATTTTAGCTATCTTCCCTAATTCTTCTAATACTGAAATTATTAATAGACCAGTCCAATATTGAATTAGAATAACTGCTCACAGTGAGGTTAGAAGATGAATCACTATAATTCTATTCTGAGACTAATCTTTCTAAATCGGATTACACAGTCTCTACTGTGCTATGTCCCATAAGTCTTAAAAACCTTGAAGTAATGCATCTTAGCTTGTCCAAACTGGGAAAATGATAAACAAAGGTGGGTCAAAAACATATACACAATACAGCTTTCTTGTCACTACAGTCAGGGCACTAAGCAAATACACCTTTTAGTTTGTCACAAAAATTAGCCTTCATATATGCAGCATTCTGTGAAGAGAACCTATGCTTGTCCATTTCCCAATAAAGTAGCTACTTAGGATCAAGCCATATACCAATAAGTAGATTATTTTCATTTGACCTAGATATGATTATGTCTCCTATTTAAGATACTATCAGGCATTTTTAAGTTCTTTGACATCCAAATTTCAAAGTTCTTAAAGTGTGATTTAAATAATGTGCATGGGGATATAATTTATCTTGTCCTTTGTTTTTTTTTTAAGAAGAGGAGTTTTTTTAAAGTTCCACATTACCCTGTATTTGAAAATTAATAAATTGTTTACAAAACATTTCAAATGCTTTACTGTTATAGTCAGTATTAATATAACAAGGCCAGCGACTAATTACACTTTCAGTTGTTTATCTTGAAGAGCGGATTTAACTAGAAAGCTTTAAAATTTATTAATAGTCCCCTTCTTCCTTTCTCTTTCTCACTTCCTCCATTTCCAGCAGCATATGCTGCTGTAGTGTCTTCTTTCCTCTGCAGGTATTTTACACATGAAGTGTCCAAGCAAAATGACATGTACACAAACAACCATACCCACCATCAAAGTTTATATAATAAAAGAAATGATGTCTAGACTATGATTCTAATTTTTCTGGGAAAGGTAGGATAGGAGAGAGCAATCACTGTGTGTGGACTCACAAAGACACAAAGAACCCCCCAAATAGAGCCGATTTACCACTCCTTAGAAACACAAACACCACAGGCAGGAGGAGGGATTTTGAATGAGGAACTCTTTCCTTGTCTTTCCAAGTGCTTTGGAGGATGAGCACAACTACAGGAAAAGGGTCTCACAGCAGGGAACTCCCATTACCACCCCACACACAAGGCAAAGTCACCTTGGTGGAACCAGGAGCAGATCACCTGACTCTGCAGGTTGTTTCTGTTTAGCTGCTTTTGGAGAAAGCAGTTGGAGCAGTTGCTGCCTGCTCTTGAGAAGGACTCTAAGGGTACAATGTATAGGTCTGTAGAATTGCAACAAGTTTGGACCCTAGAAAAGTAATGGGTTGCTGAAATGGTCCTGGACTGTGAATCTTAGGGTCTTGCTAGGGAATTTCTTAATCTGCAGTGGCATTTAGACATTGGAGCAAGCAGAGGTGCTTTGATCCTTATCTTAGGCACTCAAAGTTGTCCTTGAAGACAATCGTTGTGACTGTTTGTGAGGCTTTGCTGGAAGAGAGGGGATATTGACAGCCCTCTACATGATCTGTGTTGGGAGCCATTAAGGCAACGCTATTGTCCTGATCTCTGAATTGGGCCTCTCCCCCCGAGAAGAAAAGAGGGTCAAAGGCGGGCCACCGACACATGGATTCCGAGAACCACAGGATGTTCCAGCCCTGGGTCATCACCGCTCTCCGGACCACACCCTGACACCACCAAGTTCCTGCTTCCCCGTTTAACTGCCTAAGAATGTGCAATTCTATTGCCCCCCTCCCACTGATAAATACTTCTCCTTTTGCTTGTATTGCCCCATCCCTCCCGCTAAGTATCTGTACTTCCCCGTTTCCTTGTACAATTCTACTGCCCCATCCTTCCTGCTGAAAGGCACTTCCCCTTTTGCTTGAGTATTTAAACCTTGGGCCTGGCTAATACATTTGAGGGTCTTGATACAACTTCAGAACGGTTTCCGTGTCGTTACTCGTACAAGACCCTCTTCTCTCTCTACCCCCCATTTGGTTATTAGGTGGAGGTCCCCTCGAGATCCTCGAATAACTGGACCTGCTGGATGGGTCAGATCTGCATGGCACACAACTAGAGCTTTGTTTCTTCTGAAGCATAGAAGTGACTGAGGGCAAAATACCACAGGAGACAACTATATCAGGGTCTCTTAAGTAAAATCTTGCTGGTGTATGAAATAGTGTGCCTTGCAAATACTGAAGTGGATGCTCACAGTCATCTATAGGATGGCAAACAGGGCCCCCAATATAGGAGCTAAAGAAAGTACCCAAAAACTGAAGGGGTCTGCAACCCTATAGGTGGAACAACAATATGAACTAACCAGTACCCACAGAACTTGTTCCTCTAGCTGCATATGTAGCAGAAGATTGCCTAGTCGGCTATCATTGGGAAGAGAGGCCCTTGGTCTAGCAAAGTTTATATGCCACAGTTCATGGGAATGCCAAGGCCAAGAAGTGGGAGTGAGTGGGTATGTGAGCAGGGGGCAGGAGGTATAGGGGACTTTTGGGATAGCATTTGAAAGGTAAAAGAAGAACATATGTAATAAAAAATGTGGGGGAAAATAAAGACACGAGGTCGTTTCTACAATTAGGAAAAGTCTCATTACTTTATCCCATTAAATGTGCACATTAAAAAAAAAGTGGCTAATGGCTTTGAACAGGATCCTTTCTGAGGACAGGATCTTATAAAGGGTTCCAGATAGACAACTCATTTACAGTTTTACAAGCTAGTACTTATAAACAATTGATCATTGGGAGCGTCAAGCTGAGACACCCGATCACTGGGCATAAGTGTTGAGATAATTTGAAGATATTTCCATTGTTTTGAATAATCTGTATGATATTGGATACATTTACTCTATGGAAGGAGTATGTGTGTGGAGTCCCTTGTGTCACTGAAGTAGAAGGAGTTGTAAACCACCTGTGGCGATGTTGCAAGTTCATATCTATGATGTGTTTGTGATGCCAGTGTTTATAAAGGAGGAGGCATCTCTGAGATGCAATAACACATTTAAAAAAGAAAACCACAAGACAGAAAGGGAATATTGCCTTATGTTGTTGTATTTCTGTTTTTTGTGTGTTGTGTGTGTGTTTTGTTTTTTGTTTTTGTTTGTTTGTTTGTTTGTTTGTTTTCTTATTTGTGTGTATGGTCTGATTTTTGGATTTTTTCGAGACAGGAATTCTCTATATGCCCCTGGCTGTCCTGGAACTCACTCTGTAGACCATGCTGGCCTTGTACTCAGAAATCTGCCTACGTCTGCGTCCCAAGTGCTGGGATTAAAGCTGTGCACCACCAACACCCTGCAAATATTGCCATTTTTAGTGAGATATTTTTAATGTTTTTTTTACTGATTTATGTAAGATATTTCAAATGGTGTGTCCATTTTTTTCACATTGTTGCATTATTCCTTTCAAAGTTTGTTGATTATTGCTCACAAAGACAGAATTTACCATCAAGACACTGACATTCTTCTTTTTTCATTTCATTCCTCTCCTTTTTTTCTGTTTAACTTATCTGGAAATGGATTTTTCTGTATAGTCCTAGCAATTCTGGGCCTTCTTGTGCAGTTCAGTCCTGAATTCAAATCTACTGGATTTTATCACCAAATCCTGAGATTAAACCCCTTTCTAAGCAGACATCAACATTTTTTTTTAATTTTCTGTCTCACAATACTTCTTTAGAAGATGTCCTCATCACGGTTCCCAAGTAATGCCTTCAGACACTTCTAACTTTCTGTAACAACCTTACCACATAGAGCCTATGTAAGGCATCCTGTTGGGTAGCATTCTGTCTTAAGCTGTGCACATCCAAAGTGTTTGTATTCTTCACAGTGGCCTGTGAGGTTAGTGTGATAAATCTGGGATGAGCTGTCAGGTGAGGAATTATTCACCACTGCAGCCACAAAGCTTGCAGTTTCCACTACTCCTGATCATGATGCTGCAGAAGGTTTCTTTGATTTTCATAGACACTGGCTTCTTATTCCCAAATCTTGGTAGTGGTACTGTATTCTGCCTGTCTGTGTAAACAATTAGACATGAACCATGTCTTAGTATACTGGTTGCATCTTGAGAAGTTTGTTGTTCTTTTCTACTGGATAGCCTGTTACTGGGGAAATCAGGCCATCAAGATTATTCTTAGCCTGGAAGGTACAGAGTCAGGGTCAGAGGAAGTGTGAAGTCTGGGTACGGACTAGTTCTTAATCCAGATATTCCCTATGTATAAGAAACGTAATTGTCAACATTTTTCATTAAAAAAAAAAAAAAAACACTTGAGGTTTATATGTGTTATTCCCAAATGACAGCTGTAAGTTTTTTCCACTTAAACACACCCCTCAATATACAGGAACAGATATCTACAGGGCCCTTTATAAACTATTCAGAGTTGTGCATCCCCATGGTCTCTGGTCTGTTTCCATTGTGAAAGGACATATGTTGAGACAGAGTTGTTTACCTTTGCTCTAATGATGTCCCTGGTCTTAATGTCTCAATATTCATCCTGGTGTGAATACTGTGGAAATTGAAAATGTTAAAGGGACTATGAAGCAAAAATGTTAATTGGTGTGAAAGAGTTAATGGGAACAGCCGTTAGTTTCCACTGACTGAAACTAAAATATTCATTACCTGTTATATTTCACAAAAACAGAATTATTGCTCATTTGTTCAAAGTGGACAGCCAGGTACAAATGAAATGACTTTTATCCACTGGGCTGTTTTTTTTTTCCGAAGCCTGGGCATGGCTCAACAAAGGAGTGCCTGAGAGCACCTGAATGTTCAGATAAAGTTTACTGAGGCCTCCTTGGCCTGAGAGTGCCTGTCCAGCCCCACTTTTGAACAAGAGGAATGGGTGGGACTTTCTTTGATAGAAACAGCAGGAGCTTGGTTGCCTGTTAGACAATTGTTGAAGAACAGCAGCAGGCTGTAGTGATTGAGATTGTCAGACACCCTGTGAAAATTGCAAAACCCAAAGTAACTTGGAGCTAAAAAGATAGAGATCTGATTAAGAGGTAAAATCTTGGATGTTGTAGTGAAGAGCAAAAACTTATAATTCTGGGTCTTATAGCATTGTGGTGTGTAAATTCAAGAAATTCAGGGCTGAAGAATAGACCCAGGCAGGTCCAGGCACAGCCAAACCCACCCTGTAGCTAAGAATGTCCGGCCATAAAAGATAAAAAAGAGAATGCAGGAACTAGCCACTGCTATCAGGGCGGACCAAATGGCCATCTGGCAGGATGGCACCTCCCTATAGCTCCCCATAAATCATACATTGACCAGGTGTCCTGCTGACCTCGATAAGTCCCAAGCCCTTGTGCCTCCCTACACCTTAGCATGCAAATATTACCCTGTTAATTTGTAATCATCCCGCCAACATTTAAATAAGCCAATCATGTGTAATGGCCCAAATTCTTTTGGCTCCCCTGTTTTTGGTTTGTGGTTTTTGCCTTTATAAGCCTGTAAAAAGTTTGGGCTGGGGTTGAACTTCCCTGCCCCCTGCGCGGTGCATGAGTTTCGACCCCAGCATGCTGTCTGGGGCGCTCCTTTTTTGTTTGTGTGTTTGTGTGAGATTAAAGCTTGTATAGTTACAGCGAGTTCCGCCTCAGTGTCCTACTGGGTGCGCACCTCCCTGAAGAGGGACTCACTGAAGGGGTCTTTCATGTGGTGCATTGGCCGGGAAGTGCGTGACCACCCAGGGGTCCTAGACCCAATTGGAGGTAAGGCCCTCTATCTTGTCTTGGTTTTGTCTCTATATTCTGTCTGAAAATCTTGTGAGATCACAGTTTCAGTTTTGCAAATGCTCTTATGAGACAGCGCTTTGAAGGGAGAGCAAAGTGGATAAAGACAGATGTGTCTAGGGGTCCACCATTTGTTCGCCCTGGGAGACGTTCAGGGAAGTCAGGGGCAGGGCCAGGAATGCCTAGTGAACCCCCTTGGGAAAAGTCAGGAGATAAATTTTCTCCTTGACGATCTCTTTCTGAGACCTGTTACTAGGCCTTCTGATTCTTTTCAGGAACTCTGGTTGACACAGAGTAGGCGACTGGTTTTGTTTTTGAGTCTTGTAGCCTTTGTAATCGTTTTTATCATGTGTGTGACAGAGCTTAACGTGGGAAAGACTGTGACGACCCCACTAACACTTACTCAGAACCATTGGACAGACGTTATGACTAGGGCCAACAATCTTTCCTTCAATGTCAAGAAGGGACCTTGGCAAACTTTTTGCTCCTCTAAATGGCCAGCTTTCAGTGTGGGCTGGCCTTCGCAGGGAAATTTTAGCCTGCCTTTTATTCTAGGTGTAAAGTTATTTTTCAGACCGCAGGAGGGCATCCTGATCCGGTGCCGTATATAATTGTGTGGCAGGACCTGGTACAAAATCTGCCACCCTGACTGTGTTCCTGGACTTCCGGAGCTGAGGCAGCGATGGTGGCAGTAGCCATGAAACCGAAAATGATGCCTGCAGGTCTGCCAGAGCACGTTCAATCGGCCCCCCTGAGGATCTATCCTGAAATTGATGATGCCTTTTTCCTTGACTCCTTCTCACCCCCTTACCCCCAAAGAAATTCTAATCCTGGTCACTCACAGCTGCCCACCCCAGCAGACCCCAGGGTGGCCTCTGTGACAGGACCGGTGGGAGGGACTCCTAGCTGCGAAGGCCATAGTTCAGAGGGAAGTGAATCTAAACCAGATTCCACTGTTGCTTTGCCTTTAAGAGCTTATGTAGGAGGACCTGCCCCTGCCCCGGGCAGTTAGTCCCATTGCAGTACTGGCCATTTTCATTGGTAGATATGTTGGCAGATATGTATAACAGATATGTATAACTAATCACTCCTCTTTCTCATAGAATCCCTCAGGCTTAAAAGGACTCCTTGAGTTCCTAATGTTCTCCTACCAGCCCACTTGGGATGACTGCCAGCAACTTTTTCAGGTCTCCTTTACAACTGAAGAGAGAGAGAGGATCCTGCTAGAAGCCAGAAAAAATCATCCCAGGACCAGATGGGACCCCCACTAATCTCCCCAACCTTATAAATGCAGCTTTCCCCTTGGCCCATTCTGCCTGGGAGTTCAATACTGTGAAAGATAGGGAGCGTCTCACAGTCTACTGCTGGACTCTAGTGGCAGGGATAGAGGGGGCCACACAGCGACCCACCAATTTGGCCAAGGTAAGAGAAGTCCTTCATGGTTCAATGGAGCTGCCCTCCGTTTTCTTAGCACGACTAATGGAGGCTTATAGGAGATATGCCCCGTTTGATCCCTCTTTGGAGGGACAGCAGGCAGCTGTAGCCATAGCTTTCATTGGTCAGTCTGCCTCTGATATTAAGAGAAATTTACAGAGGTTAGAGGGGCTGCAATATTATACTCTGCAGGATTTAGTAAAATAAGTTGAGAAAGTGTACCACAAGAGAGAGACTGAGGAAGAAAAGCAAGAGAGAGAAGAGAAAGAGGTAGAGGAAAGAGAAAACCGGCATGAACGCCAGCAGGATAGGAACTTGACTAAGATTTTGGCCGCAGTGGTAGGTGGAGAAAGTTCATAGAAGGGTCAGTCAGGGTACCTGCCCAACAGGGCAAGAAGACCCCCAGGAGAACAGAGACCGCCACTTGAGAAAGACCAATGCACATCCTGCAAGAAAAAAGAATATTAGGCCAGAGACTGCCCAAAGAAGAAGCAGAGGGGCCCCAAAGTATTGGCCCTTGAAGAAGACCAGGGAAGTCGGGGCTCGGTCCCCCTCCCCAAGCCTAGGGTAACTCACTCTGTGGAGGGGACCCCCGTTAATTTTCTAATAGACAAAGGAGCTGAATAATCAGTCTTGACTGAAGCTTTAGGACAATTAGGATCAAAGAAGATTTTAGTTATGGGAGCCACTGGTAGCAAGCTTTATCCCTGGACAACCAAAAGGATTTTAGACATAGGAAAAAATAAAGTGACACATTCTTTTCTTGTGATACCTGAGTGCCCAGCACCCTGCTAGGCAGGGACCTTTTGAAAAAATTGAAAGCACAAGTCCAGTTTACTTCTGACGGACCTGAGGTATCATGGAAGAAGAATCCAGTGGCATGCTTAGTTTTAAATTTAGAAGAACAATATCACCTCCACGAACAGAAGTCTGAGACTTTACCCTTTAAAGAATGGTTGACAGCTTTTCCAGAGGTTTGGGCAGAGCAGGCTGGGATGGAATTAGCTAGGCAAGTGCCACCCAACATAGTCGAGCTAAAAGTGGCTGCCAAATCTGTTTCAGTCAGGCAATACCCCATGAGTCAAGGGGCTAAAAACAGCATTCGACCACATATCCAGAGACTGCTATAACAGGGTATATTGGTCCCGTGCCAGTCCCATTGGAATACCCCCTTCCTGCCAGTGTGTAAACCTGGGACAAATGACTATCTGCCTGTCCAGGACTTAAGAGAAGTCAATAAACGGGTACAGGACATTCACCCAACTGTGCCCAACCCTCACAACTTGCTAAGTTCCTTACCACCTGAACGGTCCTGGTAAACAGTCCTGGATTTAAAAGATGCCTTTTTCTGTCTCAGATTACACCTGAGCAGTCAACTTCTGTGTGTTTTTGAGTGTCGAGACCCTGAAGGAGGATATACGGGTCAGCTAACCTTGACTAGGCTGCCACAGGGGTTCAAAAACTCACCCACTTTTTTTGATGAAGTGGTCCACCACAACCTTGTGCCCTTTAGGGAACAGAACCCCCAAATGTCTCTCCTGGAGTATGTAGATGATTTAATCCTTGCAGCTTCAACCCAGGAACTGTGCCTTGAAGAGACCAAAAAGCTTCTAAATGAAAAAAGTGAATTGGTATACCACTAAGAAAGCTCAGCTATGCCCTATGGACTTGACCTACCTAGTATACACCCTCCGAGAAGGAAAGCAGTGGTTCATTGAAGCTCGAAAGAAGACTGTGATGCAGATCCCAACCCCCACCACTCTGTGACAAGTACTTGAGTTTCTGGGAAAGGCAGGCTTTTGTAGACTCTGAATACTAGGGTCCACAATGTTGGCCGCCCCTCTGTACCCACTCACTAAAGAAAACGTCCCGTTCACCTGGACAGAGGTACACCAAAAAGACTTTAACAGCATAAAGGCTTCTCTGATTGCAGCCCAGGCTTTGGCCCTGCCAGATTTGACTAAGCATTTCACCGTATACGTTGATGAGCCAGCTGGAGTAGCCCGCAGAGTCCTGACTCAGACTCTGGGACCCTGGAAGCGGCCAGTGGCCTACCTGTCAAAAAAAATTGGACCCAGTTGCCAGTGGATGGCCCTCCTGCCTAAAAGCCATCGCTGCAGTAGCCCTACTTGTTAAAGATACTGACAAGCTTACTCTAGGTCAGCATGTGACTGTATTCGCTCCCCATGTGTTAGAGAGTATTGTAAGACAGCCCCCTGACCATTGGATGACAAATGCCCAGATGACCCACTACCAGAGCCTGTTGCTAAATGACCGAGTGACTTTTACCCCACCTGCCATCCTCAATCCTACCACCCTCCTCCCCGAGATGGATGACTCCACCTGGGTACACCAATGTGCTGATATCCTGGCTGAAGAAACTTGATCGAGAAAGGATCTGACTGATCGAACTTGGCCAGGTGTGCCTGACTGGTACACAGATGGTAGCAGCTTTGTGGTAGAGGGAAAATAAAGAGCAGGAGAGGCAGTGGTTGACAGAAAACAGGTAATTTGGGCAAGTAGCCTTCCAGAAGGAACTTGGGCTCAGAAGGCTGAGCTCCTGATGCTAACTAAAGCTCTGCGGCTGGCAGAAGGTAAGGCAATCAATATTTACACTGACAGCCACTATGCTTTTGCAACAGACCACATTCATGGGGCCATCTATAGACAAAGGGGGCTACTTACTTCGGCAGGCAAGGAAATCAAATATAAAGAAGAAATCTTGGCTCTCCTAGAGGCTATACACATGCCCAAGAAAGTGGCCATCATCCTCTGCCCTGGCCATCAAAGGGGCAAGGTCCTGTAGCCCAGGGAAATCAGATGGCAGATTGGGCGGCCAAACAGGTGGTACAATGCATCCCTGCGCTGCCTCTAGAGACTATAGAAGAACCAAAAGGAACCCCAGAGATCAGTTTTGAATACACCTCCAAAGATTATGAGATGATTGAAGATCTTGAAGAACAAGGGAAGTCCAAAGGATTTAGCTACCATGGGATTGCAAGAACAAAAGAAGGAACAATTATTTTGCCCTATAGAGAAGGAAAGGCATATGTAAAAGGCATCCATCCCCTGACACATCTGGGGGCAAAGAAATTGTGTGATTTAATCCAGTCCTCAAACTATTATGTGCTCAGGCTACTAGACGAACAAGTAACTAAATCCTGCAAGTGTGTGCCCTAATTAATGCTGCACGCCCCTTTAATGAACAAGAAAAATGACAACGGGGGGATAGACCTGGTGTTTACTAGGAAATAGACTTCACTGAGATCAAACATGGAAAATATGGTAATAAAGAGTTACTAGTTTTCATAGACACTTTCTCAGGACGGGTAGAAGCCTTCCCCATCAAGTCTGCAACTGCTCAGGTGGTGACCAAGAAGATCATTGAAGAGATCCTACCCCAGTTTGGGATCCCCAGGGTAATTTGCTTGGATAATGGGCCTGCATTTGTTGCCCAGGTAAGTCAGGAATGAGCCACACAATTGGGGAACAATTGGAAGTTATATTGTGCTTATAGACCCCAGAGATCAGTATAGGTAGAAGGAATGAACAGGACTCTAAAAGAAACCCTAACTAAATTAGCTATTGAGACCAGTGGTAAAGACTGGGTGACCCTCCTTCCCTTTGTGCTCCTTAGGGCCCGAAACACACCTGGATGTTTCGGCCTTACTCCTTATGAAATTCTACATGGGGGACCACCCGCCTTGACCAAGTCTGATGGGATATTGGATTCCAGTGATGACTCTTCCTCACCCTCTTCTCTGTTTACCCATTATAGGCCTTAGAAGTTGTCAAAACACAGATCTGGGACCAGATCAAAGAAGCCTACACACCAGGGACCACTGCAGTGCCCCACGGGTTCCAGGTCGGGGACTCAGTTCTGGTCTGACAACATTGAGCTGGCATGCTTGAGCCCCGGTGGAAGGGACCTTATCTAGTGCTGCTGACCACCGCCAAGGTCGCAAAGGTAGACAGGATCGCCACCTGGATCCACACATCCCACATAAAAAAAGGCACCCAACCAGGATGAAGACGACCTCGGAGAAAATTGGACAGTGGCCGCTACTGATAATTCTCTTAAACTGTGCCTTCGCAGTACCCCAACCTTGGGTAATAATCCTCACACTCTTATGACCCTGACATGGGAGGTCATCTCTCCAGCTGGAGATACTGTATGGAGTACTTCAAAGGTGGCCCCCCCTTATACATGGTGGCCCCCTCTGTTTCCTGAAATCTGTGCCCTGATAGATGGATTAGACGCCTGGGATATCCCTGAATAGTCACATGAAACGGTGCCCCAAGATGAGGTAATCTATCACAAGCTGCCATATCACCAGGGGTTAAGTTCCCAAGGAAAGTACATTGCAGATATACCAGGCTGTAGTAGTAGGTCTAAACAGAGGAGACTTGGTCAGGAGCCCTTTTATGTCTGTCCCAGGGACAGGGTAAATAAAAAAGAGGCTTGCTGGTGTGGGGGAATAGAGGGCATCTTCTGTAGTCAGTAGAGATGTGAAACCACTGGTACCACTCATTGGGACCCATCCTCTAGCTCGATATTATTATAGTATCCAGATGAAATAAGGGCCATGATTCCTTAAACATCACTTTTACTCAAAAAGCAAAAGAGACAAAAAAGATTGGATAAAGGGAAGACAGTGGGGCCTAACATTTTATGTGACAGGGACAGGCCCTGGATTCACATTTAAGATTCGGCTAAAGATGAAGTATCCCCCAACCCAGGCAGTAAGACCTAACCACGTTCTTGTTAAAAAACTTCCAATGCCCCTTCCCAGACCTACCTTTCCCGGACCTACCCTAGTTGGTCCAGCTATTCCAACAGAAGTCTATACCTCTTCCTCAGACATGAAACTTACATTGCCCCTACTCCCCCAGATTCTGAAAACTGTCTGTTTAGTCTGGTACAGGGGGCTTTTTGGTACTCAATTGTACCAATCCCAACATCACTAAGTCTTGTTGGCTGTGTTATGCCTCCAATCCCCCATGTTATGAGGGAGTTGCTCAAGTCAGGACATACAATAAGGCTGAGGACAATTCTCAGTGTCCTTGGGGAGAAAACAGAAAACTAACATTAGCAGCTGTCTCGGGAAATGGACTTTGCCTGGAACAAGTCCCACATGACAAACAGTACCTCTGTAATCAGACTCATCATCTCCAGTCTTCCAATAATAGAGGTCAGTACTTAGTTCCTCCCTTAGACACAGTATGGGCTTGCAACACTGGACTCACTCCCTGTGTATTTACTTCTGTTTTTAATACTTCTAAAGATTATTGTCGTTTAGTTCAGAGTGTTCTGAGGCTTCTGTATCATGAAGACAGTTTTTTGTCAATGGATTCAACCACTGGACCCAGTATAAAAGGGAACCCATTACCATGACCTTAGCAGTCCTTTTGGGTCTAGGAACAGCAGCTGGGGTCAGCACAGGCACAACTGCCTTGATACAGACCCCCCACTATTTTCATGAATTGCACAACCGCTATGGATGCAGACCTAGGAGCACTAGAGCAGTCCATCACCAAACTTGAAGAATCTTTGACCTCACTATCAGAGGTAGTGCTACAGAACAGGAGGGGGCTAGATCTACTTTTTCTCAAAAAAGGTGGACTCTGTTCCGCAGTAAAAGAAGAGTGTTGTTTTTATGTAGACCATTCTGGTCTTATCAGGGACTCCATGGATAAGCTCAGAGAAAGGTTAGAAAAGCGAAGCAAAGAAAGAGAAGCATATTAAGGATGGTATGAAAATTGGTTTAACAGGTCTCCCTGTTTTACGACACTGATATCTACCCTGGCAGGCCCTCTGATTATTTTTTTTCTCCTGCTTTCTTTTGGGCCATGTATTTTAAATAAGCTGGTTGCTTTTGTTAAAGATAAAATAAACACCATACAAGTCATGGTCCTCAGACAGCAATATCAGACTCTTCAACAAGAAGAAAGGTCGTTCTAAAATTAGAGCTATCCACTAAAAGAAGTGGGAAATGAACAGCAAAAACTTATAATTTTGGGTCTTATAGCATTGTGGTATCTAAGTTCAAGAAATTCAGGGCTGAAGAATAGACCCAGGTGGGTCCAGGCACAGCCAAACCCACCCTGTAGCTAAGAATGTCCAGCCATAAAAGATGAAAAAGAGAATGCAGGAACTAGTCACTGCTATCAGAACGGACCATATGGCCACGTGCAGGATGGCGCCTCCCGGGCAGCTACTTCCTACATTGACCAGGTGCCCTGCTGACCTCGAGAAGTCCCAAGCCCTTGTGTCTTTCTACATCTTAGCAGGCACATATTACCTTGTTAATTTGTAATCATCCCGCCGCCATTTAAATAAGCCAATTATGTGTAATGGTGCGAATTCTTTTGGCTCCCCTGTTTTTGGTTTGTGGTTTTTGCCTTTATAAGCCTGTAAAAAGTTTGGGCTGGGGTTGAACTCCCCTGCCCCCTGTGCGGTGCATGAGTATCATCCCCAGCACGCTGGCTTGAGTGATCCTTTGTTGTTTGTGTGTTTGTGTGCCATTAAAGTCTTGTATAGTTACAGCGAGTTCGGCCTCAGTGTCCTATGGGGTGCGTGCTTCCCTGAGAAGGGACTCCCCGCGGGGGTCTTTCAGTAGGTTTTCTGAATAAGTTTGTATTACATGGCAAAAAAAAAAAAAGATTTATTATATTCATTTCCTTCCGTCTTGGTGTTTAAGGCATATATAATGCAATTGAAGACTGCACATTCGGATTATTAACAGTTTCATACCAAGTTCCAAATTTAACATACCACGAAATGAGAAAGCGTACAATATATATTCCAATCATGAATAAGCAAATGAATGTAGGGAAATAGTTTTCAGGTACTAAGATACATAGCTATTAAGACATGATCATAACAATTTAGATCAGAGGATATTATCCTAACCCCTATGACATAAATTTCCTCTCGGTTGTATACTCTCACAGTATATAAGGTTCTTTCCCGAAATAAGTAATGGCTGCTTTTATCCCCCTAAGTGCAAGTTGAGCAACTGTATTAGGATACCACTCAATGAATTTTGTAGGGAAAGCATTAGGATGGACCCACAGCAAGGGCCCATTTTGCCATAAGACTACTGTTGGTAACTGTGCCGTTTTTAATATGCACAATTCAAATGACTTTGACTCGTCAATGCGTTGTAATTGAGCATCTTGTAGGGCCTTTTCTACAGTTTGTTAAGCTTGACATGCAGCTGGGCTAAGTGCTCTGTGGGAGGAGATATGGGTATCTCCCTCTAATATGTCAAATAATGGATTTAATTCTGCTGATGGAATTTTCAAAAATGGTCTCAGCCAATTAATATCTCCTAACAATTTTTGAAAATCATTCAAGGTATGTAGTTGGTCTTTGTGAATCTCTAATTTTTGAGGAACAATTTTGTCAGGATAAATGAGTGACCCTAGGAAGGCTCCCATTCGAGCAACTTGCACCTTTTCGGTGGCCACCTGCAATCCCCATTGCCCTAACGTTTTTATTAATATAGGGTATGCATCTTGCAATAACTGTGAATATTTATGGCAAATCAAAATGTCATCCATATAAATTACCACCTTTAATGATGGAAAATGTTCTCTAACTGACTTAAGTGCCAATTGTACATACAGTTGACACATGGTGGGGCTATTCGCCATCCTCTGAGGTAGGACCTTCCATTGGTATCTTTGATCCGGCTCTAAATGATTAATGTCTGGGATGGTAAACGCAAAACTTTGCCTATCTTGAGGGCATAAAGGTATAGAGAAAAAGCAATCTTTAATGTCTATGATTATAATTTCCCAATTTTTGGTTAAGGCAGAAAGTAATGCTAGCCCTTGCTGAACTGGTCCAAACAGACGCATTTGTGCATTAATTGCTCTAAGATCATGTAATAAGCGCCATTTGCCAGATTTTTTCTTAATTACGAAAATAGGTGTATTCCAGGGTGAGGTAGAAGGCTCTAAATGACCCAAGTGTTCAGAAATTAGTTTTGTGGCTGCTTGTAATTTTTCAGAGGAGAGAGGCCATTGAGGAACCCATACAACTTCCTCTGTAAGCCATGGTATGGGCATGGAACCCTCAACAGCTGTCTCTAGAAAAAACCCAAACCTTGTCTCCCATTATTACCTTTTTGAGGGATAGGTTCAAGTTTACCCTGCTCTCCTTTTCCTAATCCCCTTCCTTCTTTATAGCCCATTTTCTTAATCATTTGAACAGCTTGTGGCGAGCATTCATCAGTTAAGGTCAGTCCTAGTGCCTGTAAGATGTCTCTCCCCCAGAGATTTACTGGGAGTGGTAAGACATAAGGAGTGAATCGTCCCATTTGACCTTCAGGCGCTGTCCAGCTCAAAGAACGGGAACTAATAATGGGACAGGACTGATAACCTAAACCTTGCAAAGAATGTGATGACTGAATAACTGGCCAAGTTTTCGGCCACCAGTGAGAAGAAATAATACTTTTGTCTGCTGCTGTGTCTAAAATCCCCTTAAATTGTTTCCCTTCTATAACTAACTCTAAAGAAGGCCTGGAATCTAAAGGCATTATTAAATAAGCCTAATCATTTCCAGTAGAACCAATCCCTCTGGCAGCTTGAGGGACACCAGAAGAGGGAAAACAGCCATGTAGGCTTGGCTGAATTACTAACTGAGCTATTCTATCTCCTTGTGAAATAGAAACGACACCCTGAGGACAGGAACAGAGAACTTGAAGTCCCCCTTCATAATCTTGATCTACAACTCCAGGGTGAACAATAAGACCTTGTAGTGTAAGGGAAGCACTGCCCAATATTAGGCCGACACTCTCGGATGGCAGAGGTCCTTTATAGTCAGTAGGAATAGGCTGCACTCCCATTTGAGGGATCAGCATGAATTGGGTGGTGGTATGGAGGTCCAATCCAGCTGAGCCTTCTGTTGCCCTGCGGACTGTGGGGTCCACTTTTCGCCTGTCGAGGTCCCGTATGTTTTCGGGCCCTGAGACCTGAGGGCCCTGTACTGGTTTTTTGAAATGGTGTCATGATCTACTGTTTGAGGGAATCCTGGCTGCAGGGGCCTGCCTCGAATGTCCCTGATTGAACGACAAGCACTAGTCCAATGATATCCTTTTCCACACTTAGTGCACAATCCTGGCACTCTCCTTTTGACAAGGGCTCTACAGTCCTTTTTTAAGTGTCCCGGTTTGCCACAATTATAGCAGAGTTTGAGCTCAGCCATGTCAGGGCATTTTTGCCATTGTAGAATGGCAGCTGCTAAACCGGCATTAGTGAGTGGCCCTCCAAGTTCACGGCAAACCTTCAACCAGTCCTGCAGTCCCTTGCTTTTTCTAGGTGTAATAGCCGCCCTGCATTCCCGGGCAGCCTGTTCATATATCAACTGTTCAATTAAAGGCATAGCTGCTTCTGTATCTCCAAATCTGCTGCCTCTGTCATTCTAGTCACAAAATCTGAGTACCACTCCTGGGACCCCTGAGTGATCTTGGTCAAATGACCACTTGCCTCTCCCTTCTTAGAGAGTGCCTTCCATGCTTTAACAGTGGCAGCTGAGATCTGGGCGTACGCTCCCCAATGATAATCTGTTTGGTTAGCAGCATGCTGTCCCTGACATGTAAGCAATTCGAACGTCCATGTCCTTTGGTCTCCTTCCATGGTGGCATTGGCCCTTGCCTGCGTCTTACAGGAGTCCTGCCACAAAGCTTTCCATTCAAGATACATCCCCATACTGGGGGCTGCAGCTTTTACTACAGTCTGCCAATCACCAGGAGTCATAGCATGAGTCGCGAGCCTTTCAACTTGTGCTACAGTGAAAATCGCACTGACTCCATAATTACAGACTGCTTCTGCAAGCTCCTTAATCTGTATATATTCTACTGGAGCATGAACACGCCCTCCCTCAGCTCTTTCAAAAACTGGAAATGCCTGTTGCATCTTCCTCTGTCCTCTTTTGGAATAAATAAGTCTGAATGATACCTCTGCACATAAGGCTCCGAATGGTGCCTCTGCACATAAGGCGGAGGTGCACTAGAACCCTAAAGTTGCATATCCGAAGACCGTGCAACGATTTGACATTTGTCTCTACTTGCTTTCGTGTTATTCTGTAACTGATTAACTCGTCTTTCATCTGACTGGTATCTTTCTCCCTCACAGCCTGTCACTTTCTTCTCTAAGTCTGTTTCCTCATAGGAGCTAAGTTCCTTATCTGATTCTGAGCTACTGACAGCTAGCTGCTTAAACTCATCTAGTGGCAGGTAGAGGCTCCTTTCCTTATGTGACTCTCCAGCTTGATCTCCCTTCTTCTCTCCCTTTCCATCCCTTTTTCTAATCTCTCCCCAGATATTTTCCCTGACATTCCTTTTTTCTCAGTCTCAAGGCCTGTGGAAAGGCCTAAATTCTTCAGTGCACTTTGTTTCCTCTCTACTTTTACTCTCTCTCCCCGCTCTACCTCTGATAGACTTTCTTGAATTTCGTCCAGAACTTTCTGACCTGCTTCTACCATTTTCTGACAATTCTCATCTGTTAAACACGATTTCACCAATTTCCATAGCGGCCTAATCCCTGCTTTAAGTTTGCCTTTCTGCTGTTCACTAACTAGATCTCCTTTCAATTTGTCCCAAGAGGCGACAGTTAATGACAATGAGCAAGCATACCATGGTGCAACACAGTCTATCTCTCTGACAAATCCCTCTAAGGTCTTCGTGGCGATTTTTAGGCCACACTGCTTCAGGACCAAGCATAAGGCCACTACTATAGAATGGGAGATTCCCATACTGCCGCTGTCCAGGCCTGACCACGACTAAGAACCAGTCAGCAGTTCCAGTGGTGGAAACAAAACGAAACTGAAAGGAAAAGTGTAATCGCCGTGCAAACAATCAAAAGGGCTTCTAACTCTGGAGAAATTTCAAGATTGTACGTAACTTGTAGAGCCTTTTGTCCCACGGTTCTGATTCTGCCCCGCAAACGAAGTATCTTCCTTGCGCTGGTGTGATGACAGTTTCCGGGTTTCGTCACCACTTATTGCGTCCCGCTTGACCGGCGAGAAAGATGCAACAAACCAGAATTTTCCGCGGCAAGAGCTTTATTGCTTGCTTCTCAGGAAGATCCCGAACCAGAAAAATGTCGCTGCTTTTATAACCCACAGCGTGACATTTCAGCACCTGATATGGCGTGACTGCTCCTGATTCATTGCTTGCCCATCACCCCACTATTACACCCCGAGAATGGGAGTGACTAGGAGTGAGTTCACTCTCGCACCTGCGTACAAGGCTTGTTTACTACTTAGGCACAGCGGAGGCCCGCACCATCTTATAATGGTGATTGCTCCCGGCACACATGGCTCTTCTCAAAGATTACTGGCGGCATGGAGGCGATTGCTCGCAGCATGTACCGGCTCTCCACAATTCACCACGATATCTGCAGTCCCTTCTCTGAATAGTCTGTTGTAACCTGGAGAGTTCTGGTCATCCACTCTGATACCACTACTGTTGTAGCAACTTGAACTTCTCTTAAATCATTCAGACCCTTTCTATAGAGATGATTCATCTCTGAAGCATCTACTTGGGAGAGAGAATGGGGAGCATAGAGATCAGAGAGAGGCAGAAGTAATCTAGACTTCCAGCTGAGAAAAGAAAAAGTGGTCCTGGGGAAAATAGAGTGATTTCTGGGCAGAGAATATGGAAGATCCCAGTAAAGGTAGATCTGATCTGAACTGTTTATCTTGAAGGTAGATTGGGCATTGTATAAAGCTCTCTTGTAAGGTCTCATACACAAAATTTTGCTCAATGTCTGACTCAGAAGTAATATTTCAGCAGTATCTAGGATTCATGCTGGAAAAAACTGGAGAAAAGGAATCAGGATTTTTGTGGGCCAAGGTCCATGACATAAGGCTTCAGATATCTAAATTAGCAAAGCTCATGCAGCCAAGAGAAACCTTTACACAACCACCTAGAGTCTTGTGGAAATGAGCCAAAATCAAATTCACCATAACTATCCATATTTTAGCATTCCTTGTGCTATGATAATAAAGGACACAGCCTGAGTTCATATAAATCATTAGGTCTGCTTTTATTGGGTTCTAACTTCCTGGGGCCTGGCTCTAAAGCAGGACAAATCTTTCCTCTGATCAGCAGATGACAAAACATGACCTAGTCATGTCGGGCATGCATGCAGAGCTTAGAGAATGAGAACCCTGAAGGGGCATAGAACCTCAAGAGATCAAGAAAGAGATTGACTTCTGTTTGGTATTTGCCTGTCAGAGAGAGAAGCACTTAAGGCATGGTCATCTCTGCCTTTCATTGTTTCAGGACTCAACACTCTGCAACTTTGTTTCAATACCTTCTTTCTGTTAGCCATTAGCTTGCCTTTAGCCTCCTAGACTCAGTTTTGCTGAGTGTGAAACAGATTATACTCCTGACAGCCTCTGAGCATGTAGATGTGTAATTCACACACAAGTACCAATTCAAATGTGTTGTGTCTGGCCAGCCACTCACATGTCTGGGTTCTAATCTGGAAAGGAATCTTGGAAACCTGGAAGAGAACAGGGAGCTAGGCCAAGAAGAGAAAGATGTAGCTAAAACAATATTCTGAACAAAGCTCAATTTTACTATTTCTAAAACTCATTTAGGAAGCAGGGGTAGGGACCTGATTCCCGCCAAATCATCTTGGAGTAAAGTTGCAGGTGAACATGTGATGGGTCCAGAACAGCTAGTTGGAAAGCAGCAGTGGGAGTGGCAGGGTTATAGAGCTGCAAGCTCTGCTGAGATGCTCTCTAATATTGAAAACTGAGCAGATCAGCTGAAAATGAAAGGAAGCTTGCTCAGGTGTAAGAATAAAAATAAGGGTTCTGGGCATGGAGGAACAACACTTGGGGAATATCAATCTGATATATAAGGACAAACAGAAATAGACTAGCAACAACCAGTCCCAGAGAATAGAGGGAGATAGCTTAGGGAGGTTAGTCTAGCACCATTTGCTCTTTGGAATGCCTAACTGCTCATCCATCCAATTTTGCTTGTAGCCATCTCCTTTCTAATCTACCACAATTATTTTGGATGATATTTTTGATTAGTTCCTAGATTCAGTTTATGAGTCTTTTATTGAGGATTTTTCATCAATGTTCAGAAGAGAACTTGGTCTGAAGTAATTTTTCTTTTCTTTTTTTATTATTTAAATCATTTTAAAACTTCACATTTCATTCCTATCCTAGTCTGACACCAAACTGTTCTCCATCACTTACCTCTTTCCCCTGCTCCCCCCTCCCTCCCATATCTAGGAGGATGTCCTCACAACTACTCTCAATCCACTACACCTCCCTATTCTCTGTGGCCTCAAGTCTCTCAAGAATTAGTTGCATCTTCTCTCATTCAGGACAGACCAGAATGTCTGTATGTAATCTGATGTATATGTGTCGGGGCCTCCTATCACATCAGGTGATATACGTTGCCTGGTTGGTTGTTCAGTGTCTGACAGGTCTCTGTTATCGTGGGTAATTGAGACTTATGATCTTTTTACAGGTCGTCCTTCTCTTCAGTTTCTTCCAGCCTTTCCCTAATTCAACTGCAGGGGTCCCCAACTTCTGTCTATTGGTCAGCTAGTATCTACATCTGACTCTTTCAGGTAATTGGTAAGTCTCTCAGCAGACAGCCTTGCTAGGCTCCTTTTGGCATACACACCACAGCATCAATAGAGAGTGTCATGATTCCCAGCCTCACTGTGCACTGGATCCCAATATGGGCCTGTCAATGGACCTCCTTTCTCTCATTATCTTCTCCATTTTTACCCTTCAAAGAGGAACAATCCTTGGTCAGATTTTTGACTGTGAGTTGTCAACTGCATCTCACCATTTCATGTCCTGTCCATCCACCGGAAGTGGGAACTACAAGATCCCTCTCCATACTGTAGAGCATAGGAAGGTCCCTCCCTTTGAGTTTTGAGAGTCTCTTACATCCCAGATCTACTGTGCATTCTGGGGGTTCCCCCACCTTCTACCTCCTGAGAATGCCTGTTTCAATTAGGTCTGCTGACTATCAGAGATTCAGTGATGTTCCCTGCCCAATACCTCATCATTTTCCCAATTTTGCCTCTCTATCTCCTCCCTCCCTTTTGTCCCCTGCTCTGTGAGTGCTTTCTTTTGCTCCCAAGTGGGTTTGAAATATCCTCACTTGGGCCCTTCGGACTGTTAAACTTCTTGAGTCCTGTGGGTTGCATCCAGAGTATTCAGTACTTTTTTGAATAATATGAACTTTTAGTGAGTACAAACCATGAATGTCCTTTTGAATCTGGCTGACCTCACTCTCGATGATATTTTCTACTTCCATGGATTTTCCAGCAACATTCATGATATGTTCATTTTTAATAGCAGAGTAGTAGTCCATTGTGTAAATGGAACACATTTTCTGTATATACTCTTTCATTGTGGGACATCTGGGTTGTTTGCACTGTCTTGTTATTATAAATAAGAATTCTATGAACATAATAGAGCACATACCCTTGTGGCATAGTAGGGTATCTTTTGGGTATATGACCAAGAGTGGTTTTCTGGGTTTTCAGGTAGATATATTTCCAATTATCTTGGAACCTCCAGATGGATTTCCAGAGTGGATCTACCACTTTGAAATCCAAACAACATTATGGAGAAGTGTTTTTCTTTCTCTACTCCTTTCCAACTGATGAATTTTTGATCTTGGGCATTCTGATTAGTGTACTGTGAAATATGTATGAAAAAATTTTTATGTCTCTCAAGAAAGATATGGAAGAAGAATTGAGAAAACACAGAGATCTCCCATGTTTTGGATTTGTAGAATTAACATAGTAAAAATGACAATCCAACCAAAAGTAATCTATAAAAAAAAAAACCACAATCCTCAACAAAACTGTAACATAAATCTTCAAAGATTTGGAAAGAGCAGTTCTTAAATTCATCTGGAAAAACAAAAACAAAAAAATTAGAATAGTGGAAATAATTAACAATAAAAGAACTTCAGGAGAAATCACCATCCCTGACCTGAAGCTATATCAGAATGAAAATGAGTGTGGTCAACTAAGAGGATTTATTCTTCAGGAGCTCGCTTTACATGAGAGGCATGAATCTAAGGAGAGATGCCTTCTACTTTGATAGCAGTGGGAGTGGTCAGCAGCATGATTCAAGGGCCTTTCTAACAAGGTTATTGATTCTCAGCTGGATGTTGTCAGACGAGAACTGCATCTCCCACCTGGAGCTGGTGTGGTACCACCAAATCTCTTTGTTCGTAGGCCTCCTTGAGCTGCTCTCAGGCGGTGTTTCTTACTAGTTCTAGGGCTTTCATGAGTGTAAACAAGGAAGAACCAGGGTTAAATTTTAAAGGATATAACACTGTCTCACTTCAGTAAGCGGGGGAGACCCCCTCCCCCATACAGGATTACAAATGGAGTGAGCTTAAATGTTCCCAGTGTGTTCCTGACTTGGAAAAAGGCAAAGGAAAGGAGAGCTGTCCAGTTATTCCCACCGTGGGTATCTAAGGTCAATTTAGTCAAGTTTCTTTTTTTTTTTTTTCCTTTCTACCTAGACTGAACTCTGGGGTCTATAAACACAATGTAATTTCCAATCAACCCCTAGTTGGATGGCCAGTCCTTGACTTACCTGGGCAACAAAGGTGGGTCCTTTGCCAGACCCAATTACCTTAGATATTCCAAACCGTGGAAAATTTCTTCTAGGATTTTCTTAACCACAGCATTGGAATTTTCTTTTTTGTTGTTGTTGTTGTTGTTGGGTAGGCCTCCACCCATCCTGAAAACGTGTCTATACAAACTAAAATATTTTTATTACCATACTTAGCTGGCTTTACTTCAATAAAATCGACTTCCCAATAGGCTCCAGGGCGATCTCCTCCTAGTCTTCTCCCTGGAGCATATCTTGAATGTCCTGCATTAGTCATGGCGCATGGTACACAGTTCTTAACTATTGCTTCTGCAACATCAGTGAGTCTTAAAACATAAAAAGTAGAAGCTTTTACCAGTGTTTGAAGTGTTTGACTCCCAGGTGGGACAGTATTGTATATTTTCCAAAAATCTTTCTCCTTCTTTTTGTGGTTCTGGGAGAGCAACTTTCTGGAGAGGTTTTATCTGTTGAGTCCTGAAGGGCAGTATTGAGTCCTGAAGGGCAGTATCTTAGGGCCTGGAGAGGTTCCATCTGTTGCGTCCTGAAGGGCAGTATTGAGTCTGAAGGGCAGTATCTTAGGGACAAGTGCAGCCTGTTTAGCTTTAACATCAGCAATGTTTTTACCCCTTGTCACAGCATTGTGTCCTTTTTGATGTCCAGGAAAATGTATAATGGCCACTTTGGCAGGCAGATGAATAGCCTCAAGGAGGCTCAGAATCTCCTCTTTATTTTTTATGTCCTTGCCTGCTGACGTCAGCAACCCTCTTTGCCTATACATGGCAACGTGGACATGGGCTGTAGCAAAAACATACCTGCTATCCGTGTAAATATTGATGGACTGCCCTTCAGCAATCTAAAGGGCCTGAGTCAGGGCAATTAATTCAGCTTTTTGAGCTCACTTACCTTCCTGCAGGCCGCCAGCCCACACATCTCGCTTACCATCTACCAGTGCAGCCCCTGCCATCCTCTTACTTTACACTAGGAAACTGCTTCTGTCTTGGAACACCTGGCCATGGCTGGTCACGTAGATCACTTTGAATCCCAATTTCCTCTGCAAGAATGTTTGCACAGCAGTGTCCGGGTGAGGAGATGTCCGTTTCAGGCAGAAAGGTGGCAGGATTGAGAATAGCAAGAGGAGCAAACATGACCCCTTCAGTCAGGAGCAGACTCTGGTAGTGAGTCATCCAGGCATTTGCAATCCAGAGGTCTGGGGGCTGACAAATAGTGCTTTCAAGAGAGTGAGGGGCTTCCACAGTTATTTGCTGTCCCAGAGTTAATTTGTCAGCATCCTAAATGAGTAGTGCTACTGCAGCAACAGACTTTAAAAATGTGGGCCATCTCCTGGCAACTGGGTCCAGCTCCTTAGACAAATATGCTACCAGCCTCTTCCAGGGCCCAAGAGCCTGAGTAAGAACTCCTCTGGCCCCCAAGCCCTCTCATCAACATAGAGGATGCAGGGTTTGGTTAGATCTGGCAGTGCCAAGGCTGGAACAGTCAGCAGGGCCTCCATTATATTTTCAAAGGCTTTCTGATGTTCTGATGTCCATCTGAATTCTCCACTTTTCTTGGTCAAGGGGTACAGGAGGGTGGCCAGTGTTGCAAACCCAGGTTTCCAAAGTCTGCAGAACCCAGCAGTGCCTAAGAATTCTCTCACCTGTCTTGGAGTAGCCAGTGTTGGTATTTGAGTCACAGTCCTTTTTCTAGCCTCTGTCAGCCACTGTTTTAAATCCTGGAGAGTATATCCCAAGTAGACTACTTCTATGTGACATAGCTGGGCTTTTTTTAGCAGAAGCCCATTAACCCAACTCACCCAATTCGGCTAGCAATCTCTTGGTCCCCTGCCAGAATTCTCTCTCCCTGGCTGCAGCAAGGAGCAAGTCATCAGCACACTAAAGCAGAGTTATCTGGCAGTTTTCAGCTCAGAAGGAGGCTAAATCTCGATGTAGAGACTTATGAAAAAAGGGTGGGGGAGTTTTTGAACCCCTGGGGTAACCGCTTCAAGGTCAATTGTCCCATTTGTCCCATGTCAAGATCTCTCCACTCAAAGGCGAATATGGGCTGGCTGGAGGGATGTAACTTCAGGCAAAAGAAAGCATTTTTAAATCAAGTACTGTGTATCATTTTTGCTTTGGAGGGGGTGAGCTGAGGAGGTTATAGAGATTAGAAACAGCTGGGTAAAAGTCTTGAACCCTCTTATTGACCTCTCTCAGGTCTTGGGCTGGTCGATAGTCACTGGTGCCAGGTTTCTTTGCCAGCAGTAGAGGAGTATTCCAGGGTGACTGGAAAGGTACCAAAATACCTAATTGTAATAGTCTCTGAATATGTGGCCTGATTCTATCTCTTACTCCACAGCTCATCGGGTATTGTTGCACTCCTATAGGGGTTGCACCGCTTTTCAGTCCCACAACCACAGGACTCTGACAGCCATTCCCATTCCTCCAGTCTCTGCCCATGCTCTAGGGAAAGCACTCAACCAATTTGTAGGTCTAGCACCTCCGCTTGCTTTATGCCTTTGTGGAATCAGTATTCTTCCTCAAGCTGCAGGGCTAAGACTACGGAGGTGTGAGATTCCCAACTTACTCTCTGCCCTTCTTGGATAAATCTAATGTAAGCAACTATTTAGTCAGAAGATCTCTTCCTAGAAGCGGTGTGGGACACTCAGGAATGACCAAGAAGGAATGACTCACTTGGCCTTTACCCAGATCTACTGTGCGCGCAGTGGTCCAGGGGTATTGTTTCTGACCGGTGGCTCCAATCACTATGGTTCTTTTATTTTTTAATTTTCCCAGTGGATATTTCAACAAACAATGCTCTGCCCCTGTGTCAATTAAAAAGTCCATGAGGGTCCCCTCCACCATCAGGTTTACCCTAGGCTCGGGGTGCCCCCGCCCCTATTCATCATTTTTCAGAGGTAGGTCCTTAGGGACGCTTCCATTCTTTGGGCATTCCTGTACCCAATGTCCTTTTTCATTGCAATAGGCACATTGGTCCTTCTCTAAAATCTTCTGGGCATACCTTCTTCCTTCAGGTCTGGGTTCATTGTTGCCCAAGTAACCTGTCTGTCTATTATCTGGCTTGTTTCTCCCTTTACGTTCCCCTACTACTGGGGCCATAATTCTGCTTAAATTCCTCTCCTGTCTTCTTTCCCTCTTATTCTCCCTCTCTTCTTCTTCTCACTTTTCCCTCTCTCTCTTCTCTTCCTCTGTTTTTCTCTTGTGATATACCTTTTCTGCCTCCTTAACTAAATCTTGTAAAGCCATGACATGTAATCTTCAAAAGCCATAGCAACCGCGACTTGTTGACCATCAGAGGTAAGGTTAAAAGGAGTATAGTATCTATATGCTTCTATCAATCTTTCTAGAAAAACAGATGGGGGCTCTGTAGTGCCCTGCATCACTTCTCTTACCTTAGACAAATTGGTGGGTTTTCTCATTGCTCCCTTTAAGACTAGATCCTGGCCGGTAAACTGTCAACCTCAGCCTATCTTGAGCCATGTTGTAGTTCTAATCTGGCCGGTCAAGAGGGAATGCAGCATTCCAATTGTACAGATCAGCCGATGAGAAAGGCCAATATTGAAGGGTCTGCAGAGACTGCCTGTCTGTGTGTGGGTTGCCCACAGCTAGTAAAGGAAAAGGCAAAAGTGGTGTCAGGTGCTTCATCTGCTGGGGACTCTGGGCTTGTCGGCTCTGGGACCCAGCTGCAGGTACTCGGTCCTCAGACTGTGCCTTTAGCAAACTTAGAGCCGGGTGCAGGGACCTGGGGAGTGGGAGCGGCTTGAGCAGTAGGCCTGCATGCCTTTTCACCGCCAGCTCAGAAATCGCACTGGTTCAGGCAGGGTCTGCACTATCACCACTGCTGCCACCATAACCACTGTGCTTACTGCTTCTTAGGGCAGAAAGCGAGGGCACTGTGCTGACCCACCCTCGTGCATGGGAACAGCTGGGGGAGAGCTCTGAGAGGCATGCGGGAATCCATGGTTTGATTTATGGTGGTTGATTCTGAAAGGCTGTTGATCCGAGTAGGATCCAGGTCCGCTCTGAAAAACAATGGCTTTAACTTCAACGATAAGCTTCAAAACAAAAGTCCCCTTTAGTGACCATTTTTCATTAAAAGTAGGGCATTCGGAGGCTCAAGAAAGTCTGCCTAGGTCCCTTCTTAATTTCTACTAAAAAATTATGGGTCTTGATCCAATTTCAGTCCAGTGGCCTAAAGTCAAACTTCGGGGGGGGGGCATTACAGTCTGTCCAATATCATGGAAAACAGACACAAAACACACACAACCACTGACAAATACCTGAAAACAGACACAAAAAACAAATACACACTGACAAATGCCCATCTTCTAACGTACAAACAAAATCAACTCAGAAATGCAGAAGGTCAGGAAAGTGCAATACCCGCTCCAGACGGAATCTTGGAGTCATCGCCCTCACTCACAGTGTCCCTCAGAGCAAGCAGCAGCCATTGATTCCAGCATGTCTGCTGTTCACACTCAGTGCCTAACCCCAAGGCAAAGTCACTGTTTCTCACAAAACGTAGTTACTGCAAGTTTCAGGACTAAAACTCGCCGGCTCACAGAAATATTTTTAGACAAAAAATTTCACCGCCAAGTGGGTTTTTGGAGATGTGGGTGGTCATGCTGATCCAAGGCAAGCCCCAAAATAAAAGACTCCGAGAAGAGCCCCTTGCTCAGGCCTCTGGATTTTATCAGACACCCAAGAACTCACGACAGACCAAGATTGATGTAAACCACATGAGGCTTTATACGGGGGAAAGTCAGAGCTCTGGGGACAACCCAGATCCCATATAGGGGTAGAGGAGTCGACCACGAGGGGAAAGAGGTTCCAGATTTTATAGGCCATCACGGGGAAAGGAGAAGGTGGGGAGTCGGGGATTTCCAGATCTAAAAAAATGTCTATTCTAAGGATATGGGTATGGGAGGGGTATAAGGAAAGAGTCTGGTGCAGGTGTAGCAACTCTGGATTAGCCGGGATATGGTTGCTGGGGAGATTTTCTGACTCTTTCTCAGCAACCAATATCACAAACAGCTGGGCCCACATACTATGAAGGAGAAGCACTAGATGGATCAATTGCTGTGACTTCAGTTGCAAGCCCTAGACCCTGGGGGTAGTATAAAAATAGGCTCACCTTAGCCGAAATTTCAGGGTTAGGGAAATATATAGGAGATATGCCTACTTCTCATAGACACCTCTGCAATCATACCTGGACTATTCCAGTTTCTATGACCTGGTAATTATTATTGGGGGGTTGTAGCACCAGATTGACCCCATGTGTTGCTACAGCTGTCTTTGTCCAGTCAAGAGATTGTTGTGCAGTAACACAATTAGTCCCTAGGTGTGGGGAGCCGTGAGCAATTGCCATCATGAGCTCCTCTGTACCTAACTGGTAAACAAGTAATGTGCGCAGATGCAAGAGTAAATTTGTGCCAAGTCACTGCCCATCCTGGGGCGTAGTAGTGGGGTGATGAGTGAGCAGCTAATCAGGAGCTGACACATCACATAGAGGGGTATATAAGCAGCATCATTTTCCTTGTTCGTTGTTCTTCTTTCACCTGTGCGATCAATGCTCTCCCAATAAACGTGTGCAGAAGGATCCAGTCAGGCGAAAAGTATTTCATTAACATTTGCAAAAAAAAAATTTATATATCGTGTTGTATTACCAACCAAGAACAGAATCTCCAGTAACTAATGATAATTAGAATGCAAATTCTGAAGAAGTGATTGGATATACACTGTAATATGTTCAAACTTATTATTATTTACTTCTTAGTGTAAGTATTTCAATGAAAGTATAATTGATTTTATAGCAAGTAATCTATATTAATATTTTGCATATGATGTATATTCCAAACAATAATTCTATATGATTAATCTTTAATTTTAATGGTTTTCTTGGAGGGTATAGTGGTGGGTCAAACTCTCATTGTCATGCCTGTAGGTCAAAAGATGAGCCATCAAACTCTAACATCTGCATTCTTACTTTTTAAAACTTTAATTTCTTTATAGATTTCCAGTACAAAATCTTCTGGGAAAATTTGAAGGTACATTTTTGGATATATAATTTTTTAAAACTATATAGTATTAGCATAGTTTCTATATTAGGAAATATTAGTTAATATACTGTATGACATCATAGTGAATTATACTTTTTATATGTGGTGTTTTGTAACTATTTTTATTTTATTTATTTATTTATTTATTTTTACTAGATATTATCTTTCTTTACATTTCAAATATTAGTCCTTTCTTTGTTTCACCCCAGATAATCCCTATTCCATTTACCCTCTCTGTGTTTCTACGAGGGCCTTCCTCCATCCACCCATTTTACCCTCCCCACCCTGGTACATGCTTACACTGGGGAATCAACCCTTCACAGGATCAAGAACCTCTCCTCCCACTGATGTCTGACAAGGTCATACTCTGCTATATATGCAGCTGGAACCATGGGTTGGTGCTTAGTCCCTGGGTGCTCTGGACTGTCTGGTTGGTTCATATTGTTGTTCTTCCTATAAGGTTGCAAACCCATTCAGCTCCTTCAGTTCTTCCTGTAACTCGTCTACTGGGGATGCCATGATCAGTCTGATAGTTGTCTGTGAGCATCAGCCTCTTTTCTTGCCAAGAAATGGCTGAGCTTCTCAGGAAATAGACATATTTGGCTCCTGTCAGCAAACACGTGTTGGTATCCACAACAGTGACTGGGTTTGGTGTCTGTATATGGGATGGATCCACAGGTTGGGCAGACAATGGATAGTTATTTCTTCAGTCTCTGCTCTGCACTTTGTCTCCATATTTTTTCCAAGGAGTATTGTGTTCCCCATTCTAAGAGGGATTGAAACACCCACACTCTCATCTTCTTTCTGCTTGACCTTCATGTGGTCTGTGAATTACATTTTGGATATTCTGAATTTTTAGAATAATATCCCTTCAATAGTGAGTGTGTGCCATGTTTGTAATTTTGGGAATGGGTTACCTCACACAGGATGATATATTTTATATCCTTCCATTTGCCTGTGTATTTAATGAAGTCATTGTCTTTTTGTCATTAGCATATATTTTTATCTCTATTGCTCTATTCTACAGCTTGAGGTCGAGGATGATTCCCCCTGAAGTTCTTTTATTGTTGAGAATAGTTTTTTCGTATCCTGGATTTTTTTTTATTCCAGATGATTTTGTAAATTGTTCTTTCTATCTTTATGAATAATGGAGTTTGAATTTTGATTGAGATTTCACTGAATGTATAGATTGCTTTTAGCAAGATGACCATTTTTACTGAATTAATCCTGCCAATCTATGAGCATGGGAGGTCTTTCCATCTTCTGAGATTTTCAATTTCTTTCTTCAGAGACTTGAAGTTCTTGTCACACAGATCTTTAACTTGCTTGGTGCGAGTAACAGAAAGGTATTTTCTACTTTAAGTAAATGTTAATAAGATTTTAAATTTTGTTTTACATTTGTTGTGGAAATTCAGAAGTTTTCCACAAAGATTTAAAAATGTACTTTATGGTTTATTATGTTTAACAGTATGGAAAAGAATCAGTTACATATACAGGCAGGCAATTTGTATATTTTAATTAAATTATGTTTTACATTAAGTCTTAACTGAGTCAATATAGGAAAAAAAATTAGACCTTCTATTTGGTAGAACAGAATAAAACCCTACTTTGAAATACAATTAATTTTCTAAAAAAGATTATCTATCTATCTATCTATCTATCTATCTATCTATCTATCTATCTATTTATCTGTCTGTAAACTTTAATTTTGAAAATCTAAAACATGAAATAAAACTTCTCTGATAATCTCTTAGGAAAAAAATCTGTAATAACTTCCCATTTGATGATTTTTTACTGCTATTTTTCTTTTTATAGTATGAAAAGAACAATTTAATTTTTTTGAGAGTTCTTTTCCTATTTGTATAAATTTGACTGCTTTCATTACTTTACTTTACAGGGACATGATCAACAACAAATTATATGAGCAGTATAAAAATATGTTTCAGAAGTTGGATGTGGGTGTACAGAAATTCAATAAAGAACAAGAAAAAACAGTGGTTGGTATAATAAATAACTTTATAAATAACCTCATATACCTATGTATTAATTAAGAATGGAGAAACCGGCCTTGTGTTTGACACATGAAACTATATTAAGTCTCATTATCTAACTATCCTTGGTTCTGTTTTAGTCCTATTGAATTGTAAATCAGAGAGGTATGGTTACATACTATACCAATGAATACCACTAAGAATTTTAATGGAGACGAGATCATAAATTTCCAAGAGGCAGACATTTGCTGAGAGATGAAGAGAGGATTACCAGTTTTTAAAATATGTCAGCCTCAGGTATAGTTGAAAGATAGACAAAGATTACTTACTGTTGTCATCTGGACTCTGTCGTTTATTTTAGAAAACCAACTCAAACTAGCAAATTAGTTTTTACAATCCTAAACTTAGTCCCTATTTAGTAAAAAAAAAAAAAAAAGTGTATGGAAACAACTTTCCTAACAACCCTGGCAAAACACTCCTGTGGAAGAATATCACCAAACTATTTTAGATCATCTCCCCATTAATATAACAATCACTGTAGTCATCAAATGGTTTCCAAGTAAGATCTGAGGCAATTCCCATATTAACCATTTCTTTTTTAATTTGGTTGGTTAATTGTTTGGGGGGGTATTCAATTTGAAATGAACACGAGATCATTTCCTGCCTGTGAACAACGTGGAGGGTGCTGCCATTATGAGTCAGTTCAGGAAAGAGATAGGGACTACAGATAAAAATTAAATAAATACTGCAAATGAAGGCCATTTTTAAACCTTTCATAGCATGGCAAAAAACACTATAGTCATTTACAGACCAAAAGCTAGAACCTCTTTGTAGTGTGGGCATTGCGCTTACCAGCCTAGTCTCAGTATACTAACTTACTTGGAAATTATCATTAAAAAGTACACTGAATATTTTGTCTTTAGATCTCTAAAAACCTCAGAAATACTTATCAAAATAACAGACTACAATAAATTCAACAGAATAAGTTTCATTTTATTTCAACAAAAATTTAGGCTTTTTATAATATTAAATATTTGTTATGAGTAATTCTAGCTCATTTGGTCAAAAATATATATGTTTTGAGGAAAATAATTCTAAAAACTTAAAATTTATGTTTTGTAGTATTATGTATAACATTGGCAAATTAGATAAGACATGCTCATTCATGTTAAACTCATAAATCTACTCTTATTTACTGAATCTTTTAAAAATCAGAAACCACCCTAGGCAAGATCTTAAACTACTGTTCTCCTGTATGGAATGACATTTTTAGCAGATATTTAAATGTATTAACTGATCTACTAATGAGTAGAAATCTGAAAGACCAGAATCTCTGTTACCTTTCACATAATGACTATTCAATATAAACTATGACTACAATTAGAAAAATACCGAAATCCTAAAGTCAAATCTTCACCTCTTTTATCAGTCATAGAAAATCTTTTAATAGCTATGGTACTGTAATCTGTAATCCCAACACTTAGCAGTTGAATGCAGAAGGATCAAGGCCTTTGACTGTCCATAGCTACATAGTGAGTATGAGTTCAGCATGAGTAATGTAGGACTGTCTCAAATAAACATGTCCTCTACAAATTAAACAGAAATATAATGTTAGTATAAAGATATAAAAATAGTAAATATTTCTGTCACTTCAGTAGGAAAATGTTGACCACAAATACTAAAATAAATGTACAATTGGAAATTTTTTACTATATTTTTGAAGTGAAAACTATTGAAATCTTGATATCCATAGAATTCCCTGTTTAGAACATTATCCTGACAGCATATAGCCTAGAACTGGTAATAAGCAAGGCTTGGAGAATCACAGGAGTTGCCTTGCCCAGACTTTAGAGATGGCAGCAAATAACTGTAAGAATCACCTCTTATTTTAGACTGAGGCAGTGCAATTGATGATGGCATGTTCCAATATAATAATAGAAAAACAAACAAACAAAAAAACAAACAAACAAAAAAAAACAACTATTTTTAATGCTTCAGATCTTGGCAGGGCCATTCTAGCCCCATCGTTTGACAAAAGCACAACACACCTCAGAAAATTGTTTTGATGACATCAACAACTGTCAGACTTAAAATCTATCAATGTGCTTCAAACTTCTCTCATCGTCTGCGGTTATACATGGTGATATTTATGAGACCTCTAAATGATCCCTAGGATTAGGAGCATAGATGGTAGAGTTGGGAGTGGATATATAGACTGGAGAGATAAAATGGGAAGCATGGTGATCCTTGGATTGCCTGTGCCACATACCTTTGCAGTTGTGGTAATAGATTCAGTGCAGATTGCCAATACCTTCTAGGAGCACTACCCTAGAACACAGTACAGTGCTTTCTTTCCTTTTTCAGGTCTTTTGCCTGTGTCAGGGAATGAAGCTTGGATACTACTGGTTGGTGTGTGGAAAATAACAATCATTGGATCAGTTCAAAGCTATGGGAGCTGCCAGTTAATAGGCTAAGCTTCAGACCACATCCTTCCAATGGATAACTAGGGTCCAGTCTAGATGAATTTCTGGATCCCCAGGATACATGAATAGCATGCAGTATTCTAGAGTAGTATCCAGCTTAATGATACTTCTGTTGATCTTGTGTCTTTCCCTCTTCTGTATCCCCCAAGCTCATCCCACTTTATTGGCATGACTCACAAATGAGAATTTGTGTATTAACATGTAGTATATGAGAGGAGTTTTCTGAATAGAAATGAAATATTGAGTCATGGCAAACACAACTATGGAAATGGAAACCATCCAGAGGCAAATTTTGGAAAATTAACATAGTCTGTGAAAGAAAAATGCTTTTGCTTTCAGAAGGAGAGGGAATGGAGTTTTTCACTAAGCTGGAAGGGGGGCTAATAAAGGCCTTTTTTACTGGAGAATTTAATAAGAATTAACCAAAACACAGGTGCAATTATTCTTACAGGATTGAACTGATTAGATGGGCAGAGTTTGGGTAGTATAAGATACTTGATTTAATGACTTTTGAGGTCCTTTTTCGAAATCATGATCAATAAATTCTGCCCTCTGTGACATTTCTACTATATTTGTTTGAAAGATGAATAAACTAGGATACATAGATATAGCTTTATAGTATAGTTCTTGAACTTTCATGATGTGACAATTAAATCTGTATGACCAGGTCATATTCTAGAGCTCTGCATTAGGCAAACACAATCTATAGCTCCTGGGGACATACACACAAATGAACAAACTTGACTTTATAGTGTTTCTTGTTTTCAGAATGGAATACATTTTATGAATAATCTAAAGCAATAGGTTCAGTTTCTATGTCCTTAGAGACAAAACCTTAAAGACCCTAACAACTCTAAAAAAGAAAAATGAAAAAAGAAGAGAAAAGAAAATAAACTTGAAGCTTTAAATAAACAACAAAAACCCTACAAACAAAACAAAAGAAAACAAACAAACAAACAAAAAAGCAAACAAAAAAACATAAAATTTTTGAAAAAAGAAAACTAAAAGAACCTAAAACCCTAAAGAAAAACAAACAAACAAAAAAAATCAACAAAAAAATTCTAGATCTCTACAAAGACCCAGAAAAACATAAAATCATTACCATAAACAAACAAACAAACAAGCGAAGAACAACAACACCACACTAAGTCTTAAAAAAATAATCTCGCCAAATACACTGAGAACAACCTTAAAATCATTGAAAAACTGTAAAAAAAACACCAAAACAAAACTAAAACAAAAAAATCCTAAAATAATAAAAGCAAAACCTAAAACCCTAAAAAACCCTAAAATTATTAAACAAACTCTAAATGACCCAAATAAGCTATTTTTTAAATTCTTAATAAACATTTTTAAAACCCTAAAATTCTATAAATAAGAAAACACAAGAACTCTAAATAGACACTAAAATAATTATAAAACCCTAAAAAAAATCCAAAAACTACAAGTCTAGATCCCTAATGAGACAATAAAAAAACAATTAAAAAAAAGGAAATGAAAATGAAAAGGTACAAAACCACCACCCCAACAACTACAAATTCTACTGCCTTAAAAAATTGCCAAAGACACTGGAAAAGAAACTCATTTTACGAACATTATTAAAAACAAAATAAAACAAACAAACAAAAAGACTTAAAACAATCTTTAAAAATTCCTTAATTCAATTAAAAAAAAAAACTAAAAAATAAAGAAAAACCCTAAAATTCTAAAACAATCTCAATAACTTTAAAAAGAACCAAAAGATCTCTAAAACACTTAAAAAAAGTTCCTTTAAAAAGTTATAAAAACACATCAAATCTCACACATCAAATCTCTGAAACTCAAAAAAAAAACTTGAAAACCCGCTTAAAAAAAGCAAAACAAAAATAAACAAACAAACAAACAACAACAAAAAAACTACAATGCCCTGAAACCCTAACTAAAATCCTGATACATTAAAAACAATCCTAACCCCACCCCGCCAAAAAAATACCTACAAAACTCAAAAACATTAACTAAAATCCTAAGACATAAAAATAATCCTAAACTCATAAAAAAAAACACACACACACACAAGAACACAAAAACCTATTACAAATTCCTAAAACCCTATAAAACACTAAAAGTGTAAAAAGAAACAAAAACAAAACAAAACAAAACAAGAAGAACAAAAACACACAAAAAACTACAATTATCCTAAAATTATTTATAAAACCTAAAAAGCCCTAAAACCCTAAAATACCTTAAATTTCTAAAAGAAATCAAGATCCAAAACAAACAAACAAACAAACAATCAAACAAACAAACAAACAAACAAACAAACAAACAAATAAATAAATAAATAAATAAATAAATAAATAAATAAATAACCTCAACCCTACCCCAAAAAAAAAAAAAAAACTTTAAGGACAAAATAACCTCCATAATTTAAAACCATTAAAAGCCTAAAACTCTAAATAACCCAAAGGGCTTTACCCTCCTGCCTGCTCGCCTCCCCCCCAAAAAAAACAAACCTGAAAACTGTAAAATACTAAAAAGCCTGAAAAAAAGCCTAAAACATTAGAAAAAGTAAATCAGAAAAAATAATCTAGAATCTTTAAACAAATACTGAAATAGTCCTAAAATCTCCCCCCCCCGAAAAAAAGAAAAGAATAATAAAATTCTGAAAACACACCTATCAGTTAGGCAGGCATTCAACTTACAGAGTTTAGCCTGCTTCTGAGTGCTGTTGTAAAAAAGGAATAAAACTATACTTGACTCCTTTTTGTTTGTATAATTGTTTTCTAAAAGTTTTTTTTTTTCTCTGTGGGTGAGTGTATGTGTGTGATGTGTGTGTTTGTGTGTGTGTGTGTGTGTGTGTGTGTTGTCCAAAGAGGTCATCAGATCGTCTAGAACTAGAATTGCAGGTGGTTGTGAACAACCATGTGGGTGTTAGAAATTGAACCCTTGTCCTGTGCAAAAGCAATCAGTAGGCCTAAGCAGTGAGCTATCTCCTCAGTCCTTTCTGCTTGCTCTAATCTCTACTTCACTATTCATCTTGCACAAATATGTCTTTAACTCCTACTTCTTCTGTCTGTTTTTATGTGATGAATTCTCCTTTGCTTTTCTCTTGTTTCTCCAATTATTTCAGCAAGATTCTGCATTTCCTTTTGTTTTGGAAGATTCTCGAGGAATCCTAAATCCAGACTTTAGAGCAGTTATTTAAAATTCTTGCTGGTGGTTCTGACAATGGTTTCCTCTTTTTTTTTAATTAGGTATTTTTTCATTTACATTTCCAATACTATCCCAAAAGTCCCCATACCGACCTCAACCACACCCCCATCACCACCACCATATCTTGACCCTGGCATACCCCTGAATTAAGACATATAAAGTTTGCAAAACTGATGGGCCTCTCTTTCCAATGATGTTCAACTAGTCCGTCTTCTGATACAAATGCAGCCAGAAATATGAGCACTGATAAGTTGCTAGAAAAATGAGCTCTGCGGGGATTCTTTAGTTCATATTGTTGTTCCACTTATGGGATTGCAGACCCCTTTAGCTCCTTGGGAACCTTCTCTACCTCCTCCATTTCGGTCCCTGTGATTCATCCAATAGCTGACTGTGAGCATCCACTTCTGTGTTTGCTAGGCCATGGCATAGCCTCACAAGAGACAGCTAAATCTGGGTCCTTCCAGCAAAATCTTGCCAGTGTATGCAATGGTGTCAGTGTTTGGAGGCTGATTATGGGATGGATCCCTAGGAATGGCAGTCTCTACATGGTCCATCCTTTTGTCTCAGCTCCAAAGGTTGTCTCTGTAACTCCTTCCATGGGTGTTTTGTTCCCAATTCTAAGAAGGGGCACAGTGTCAGCATTTTGGTCTTCAATACCCTTAAGTTTCATATGTTTGGAAGATTGTATCTTGTATCTTGGGTATTCTAAGTGTCTGGGCTAATACCCACTTATGTCACCACTAGGGTACTGGTTATTCTCCTCTGCTTCTCATTTGGTCACAGAGATTTTCATTTTGATCTCATTTGTCTAAGATGCCAGCATGCCCTCCTTATAGACTGTGGTACAATAGATGTTTAACTTTCATAACTATTGGGTAATGCTTTGATTTTTCTGCGTTTGCCTAATTGAATAAAGAGGATTATTCCTCCAGCCCATAGTGACAGTCATGCTTTAGAGAAGTCAGGACTAGTGGTCCTCAATCTTCAAAATGTTGTGAATCTTTAATATACAGCTCTACAACAATAATTTTATTTCATTGCAACTTCATAAATATAATTTTGCTGTAGTCATGAATTGTAAAGTATATATCTTATAAACAAGATATATGATATGTGACAGTTGTGAAAGGGTTGTTTGAACACTCAAAGGAGTCAAATTCCATGGTGTGAAAAGCACTAATTTGGACACAATGGGGCTACTGCAGCCAATGTAGACTGTTCATCCTGTGTTGCTGGTCAGAAATCTCCGTACTTTGAAGGCAATGGGTTTTCCCAGAACAGGCTTCTTCTGAGTCCCCAAACTTCTGTCAACACCTGTTCACCTTGGTGATGATCACTGATGTATCAAATGACCATACTTAGTATATTAGAGTAATACAGTTTTCTTTTCCACCCTAGAAAGTGGGGATTCTAAAAATATGTCTACTAGCTAAAAGCAGTGATGGTGCTCTTCCTAGGGTTCCTTACATAGTGTCCTCCTTGGATGTTCCTCTCTGATCTATACTCACCATCTATGCTGCTTCCTCTCATCAACAGCACACATGATAACACTCAACCCATCTGATCTTCAGTCAGCAGAAATACACTAATTATATTTCCCATATGGCCAAGTTGCTCATGATTCTGAGGCATAATCATGCATGTTGTATTGCCAAACAGAATGACACTAATTGTCTAGTATATAATGAAGCATATTTTGTATGACTTATTTCAGGAGTCTGTATATTCAATGATGAACACACCATCAGCAATTGAGTGAATTCTTGTGAGATGATTTCATCACAGCGGGATCCAATGTGCTAGAAAGAGAAAAGAGGGAACCAAACTCCCTTTCATAATTAAACCTTTTCTATAACAGCATTATTAAATTATTTTTATATGTAGGTCATATCCCTCCTGACCCATTCAATTTCTTCCAAATATATTCACACCTGGGGATTAATTTTCAGAAAGTTATTTTGGGGAAACACATGTGATTATTTCAACATCTATAGTAGTGTGGGGGCATTATTCTCCCTACGTCATGTACACTTAAGAACTTTAGATACCTCCTTCCCTGTGATAGCCTTGCAGCTCACTGAGTGACATGTGCATTTGATGATAAATGATACACAAACATTGAAGCACATTACCATATCCTGTCACCCATATCAAGTTTAAAATAGCAAGAACCACACGTGAGTAGAAAAATACAAATACATTTTATAGTGTCTTGAAGCTAAAATCCGCAAATTAATCAAAATATTATTTGGACTCTGTTACTTTATACCATTGTTTTTTAAGTGTACAAGTCGCAGGCCTTTTCTGTGACCCTTTGCACAGGTTTATAGCTTTATAGTGTCCTTTTACCATCTTCATCCTCCCCACTATCCTCCATTGCTATCAAATCTCCCCCCTGCTGCTGCACTTACTCTTCCAAAATACCTCCTATTTTTTAATGTCCCTTATTAAATTTATATGTTCACAATTGTCATTTTGAATTTTACTTGTCTAACCTAATATATTGTATTTTACCGTTCCATCCATTTTTTTAAAACAAAGCCCTGCACTAATACACATAGATGAGAAATATATTAATATCCCTCTCTCTCTCTCTCTCTCTCTCTCTCTCTCTCTCTCTCTCTCTCTCATTTCTAAGCCATTCATCCAGTAGTTGACATCTAAAATCACTCCATAGCATGTATGTTTCATACAGTGAGGCAATCAATATTGATGATATGGATATATAGTGGTCCTTCTTAGATTTTTTTTTTTGAACTTAAATCAACATGGGAAGATAGAATCTCAGATAAAGAACTTCATCCATCACATTGGCCTGTGGCCACACCTTAAGGAATGTTTTTTTGTTTGATTTTTGTTTTTGTTTTGTTTTGTTTTGTTTTGTTTTTTTTTGATGACTGTTTTTGAAGGATCTAGCTTTCTATGGATAGTGTCATATCCTATGAAGATGATGTACAGGGTGTGGTGGGACCATGGAAGGTACTGAAAAGGATGTTTTTGAAGAACTGAAGATCTATGTGCCATGAACAATTAAAGTGTCCTCTAATTTGTAAGAAAATTTTATACGTACCTGTGTCCAATATTCTGTCTACACATATTTCAAAAGTAAAATTACCTCATCTATTTCATCCTGTTTTACTGCATTTAATCTATGAAATTCCTTATAATCAGAAGTGCTGGTAAATTTTAAAAACCTTTAAAATATGACTGGGAGATATCAGGTTTGTTTTATCACAACTTTGTAAGCATGCCCAAGATCTATGTTGTCCTCTTACTTTCCAAAGAATCTATAATTCATGATTGCCATTGGTTTCAACACATGTCATTTAACCCTGTCAAATTCCAGCTTTGTTTGCATAAAAATAGTCCTCCTCTAACTGTGGGTTTTCATAAAGTGAAAATTGGTGTGCTATCCAGTGTGCTTCCTCAAAGAGTCTGGCAATAATTATGATAAGAAGCACAGCTTAAAGATAACCAAGGGAAAGGTTGGAACATGAAAAATAACCACCATGGATGATGTCAAGTCAGAAACCGAAGACTTTCTCAGAACGAAAATAAAAACAAAAATGAAACAAAACAAAACACACACCAAACAAATAAATAAAAATCCAACAACCAAACAATAAAAACAATGCAAAGGTGAAATTCTTTGGCAGAATATTACTCAGATCATCAGGCCTTTCAGTTGGGATTTCATTTTTAATTTCTAGCAAGCCATATGAAAAGGTAAAGTCGAGATGCTGAACGTTTCTTTTCTGGTCAAGTCTATTTGGAGTTCTGTAGGCTTCTTTTATGTTCATGGGCATCTCTTTCTTTAGGTTTGGGACGTTTTCTTCTATAATTATGTTGAAGATATTTGCTGCCCCTTTAATTTGAAAATCTTCATTCTCATCCACTCCTATTATCCGTAGGTTTGGTCTTCTCATTGTGTCCTGGATATCCTGGATGTTTTGAGTTAGGATCCTTTTGCATTTTGCATTTTCTTTGATTGTTTTGCTGATGTTCTCTATGGAATCTTCTACACCTGACATTCTCTCTTCCATCTCTTTTATTCTGTTGCTGATGCTTGCGTCTATGGTTCCAGATATCTTTCCTAGGGTTTCTATCTCCAGCGTTGCCTCACTTTGGGTTTCTTTATTGTGTCTATTTCCCTTTTTAGATCTAGTATGGTTTTGTTCATTTCCATCACCTGTTCGGATGTGTTTTCCTGTTTTTCTTTAAGGACTTCTACCTGTTTGGTTGTGTTTTCCTGTTTTTATTTAAGGACTTGTAACTCTTTAGCAGTGTTCTCCTGTATTTCTTTAAGTGAATTACTAAAGTCCTTCTTGATGTCCTCTACCATCTTCATGAGATATGCTTTTAAATCCGGTTCTAGCTTTTCGGTTGTGTTGGGGTACCCAGGACTAGGTGGGGTGGGAGTGCTGTGTTCTGATGATGGTGAGTGGTCTTGATTTCTGTTAGTACAATTCTTACATTTGCCTTTCACCATCTAGAAATCTCTGGAGCTAGTTGTGATAGTTGTCTCTGGTTAGAGCTTGTTCTTCAGGTGATTCTGTTAGCCTCTATCAGCAGACATGGGAGACTAGATCTCTCCTCTGAGTTTCAGTGGTCAGAGCACTCTCTGCAGTCAAGCTCTCCTCTCACGGGAAAGGTGCACAGATATATGTTCTTAAGACCTCCCTCCTGGCCGAAGACGAAGGCCCAAAACAGGACCTGTCCTGAAGCTGAGTTGCTTTGGCCTTTCCCAGAAGGTGTTAGCTTCTGTATTCTACACTCTCACATGTCCAGAAAACTCTGGGAGGAGTCCTGGAACCAAGATGTCTGCAGCTGATGCTCAGGCAAAGCACTCCTGCACTGGGCACACCCCTCTCCTCTGGCTGGGAAAGTGGCCAGATATCTGGGATCTGTGCAGAATAATCTCGGCTGGGTCCCGGAACCAAGATATCTGCTACTGATGCTCAGTCAAAGCGCTCCCGTACCGGGTGGACCCCTTTTTTCTGGCTGGGACAGTGGCCAGGTGTCTGGGGCCCGAAAAGGGGGCTGTCTTAGAAGCTCTGTGGCTCTCGCCTCTCCAAGAAGCTTTTGGCTTCTGTAGTCCATACTCTCACCTGTGCAGAATACACCTGGCGTGGTCCCAGAACCAAGATGTCTGTTACCGATGCTCAGGCAAAGCACTTCTGCACCGGGCATACCCCCTTTCCTCTGGCCGGGAAAGTGGCTAGATGTCTGGGGCCTTTGCAGAATACACTCGGCAGGGACCTGGACCAGTCTTGTAGTTCTTCAGAAAATTGACATAGTACTACCAGAAGATCCAGCAATCCAGATCCCAGGACACCCTTTGCAGAAACTGAAGTTCTAAAATCCACTTGGTGAATTGAAGTAGACAATAGGCCCAGATTCCTACTGGGAAGAAAGGGAATGTTAGATTCTCTTTTATGTAGAATGAGTGGTGTAAGTCTCCTATGGTCTGACATCCCTTTAAGGAAAAATGATTCAAAGCTACTTGGTAGGATTAGGAATATTCCTTATAAGGCATAATACATGTTTTAGGCGACATTTGACCAATAGGGCTAAGGCAATGTTAGCCCTAGGAGAGTTCTGACATTCTATTCAGTGTAGTGAGAAAAAAAATGAGTTACCATGGGGAAATGTGTGCCCCATGTAAGAGAGGAAATCTCGAAGGCCCTACTGAAAGAGGAGGGCAGAATCCTCTTGAGGCAGAATGTGAAATTGCCATATACACTTCTGTCAAAGTTAAAGGTCCCTGGTACCTTATAGAGTGGAGAATGTTTCCAGCCATGATCATAAGTTTCCAATTCTTATTCAGAGTTTTGTATTTTCATAGTTTGTGTTCATTCAGGAGAGACAAGGCAGCAACATATTTTTTTCTTCCAAAGGCTTTGAATGACTTTTGATGACTTTGTTCATCTATCCAGGTCTAGGCAGAATTAATGAAGTTATTACATTTCTATTGACTTGCCTAAAGGCAGATGGCACAGGTACTTTGCTCTGATTTGTAACTTGGACTATGGGACCTCAAACCAGAGTGGACTAGGGTACCTTGTTTAAAGAAGGAGTCACTTTTGGAAATATGGCTGATCAGCTAGGTATAATCCTACTTTGATGTATACATTCACAAATATACTTCATATATGTGAATGTCATTTTTGAGAAAGAGAACATGTTGGGTGGATAAGGAAGAGCAGGAAGGTCACAGAATCCCTCAGGCAAAAGTTTACCTTGGGAATTGGAAGATGTCAAAAATAACTTATCAAGTGCAAATGTCCTCATAGTCCAGAATACTCATGTGTTCTGAGACTTTGAGTTTTGCTTGCCAACAATCAGAGTATTTTTCTTACAAATTGTTTGGTAAACTCTAGTTCTATGTTCTCCATAAGCTGCACAGCAGCATCCCAGGCATAGGCACCAAAATGGAATTGCTCCATTTCAAGTGACAGGCTTAAAATTAAAAATTAAATTAGGGTTCATATAATTACTGTCATGTCCCAGAACATCATTTCAGAGTGTTTGGCATCCCTTCTTTTATTTGAGCATATCTGGCCATCCATGTCTGAAGGGAAACTTTAGGACCTCCTAGAGGAATAGACCTCATGGTTCTATGGATAAAAGTGGATTTTCTGAGGTAAGCATAGTTAAGGGAAATTGATTTAAAGTTTCCTTGAAGGAAAAAAAAAGAAAAAAAAAGAACATCGGCTAGAGTTTTTCATGTCAGTGGCTTTTCTGTAGGCTCCATAAGCAGCAGAATTTGTATTAATCCCTGGTCAAATTTAAGGGTGAATCTATATTTCCCTAATTCAAAGATAAAATGAAAGTTTCTTCCTTGAAAGAGTATCTATGTCAAAGATTCTTCATTGAAACCTTTTTGAACCTAGAGTTTACCTTGAACTGAGGAAAAATCTGGGAAACATTAGGAAAAATATGTAAGGTTCAGTCCATAATATCAGCAAGTTTTGTGGGATTCCTCGACCTAAATGAATGTCCAAGCCTGCTTTGGACAAACTGGTATGATCAGAGGCTCCCTTTGCTTCAGTGGGAATATGTGATGCCTCCTTAAGCAATGGTAGAAGGAGTGATTATCCCTCGGGGAAAGGAGGTGCTGATATCCTTGTAACAGGAGAGATGAACAGAGTATAAAAATCCCCATAATATTTTGAGCAAAAATTAATTTGCTTACCTTAGCTCATGAGGTCCTAGCATTGCCACACCTTCTAACCGTTCTTCACATCCTGGGGTATCCATATCCTTAGCTGAATTAGCAAGGCACCAAATATAGATACCATGATTCATGAAAAGCTTTGGATTGTATCCTCAGCATGATTGCCTCCTAAAAATTATGTTCAACCAACCAGAACTGAGTTAGAATGATGAATTCACACGATGTCATGTGACTATACTCAAGGAAGTGGCATAAGGTTCCAGGATTGGCCTCCTCCTCTTGATTTCTGTGAACTTTGAGCAGAGGGAGCAATTCTCCTTGATCAGAGGTAAAATATCCCATGGGTTCCTGAATAGAAGGGATTTTTATGAGAGCCCATTGCATCAAAGGTGTACATTTTATGACCTTGATCATCACAGGAAGGAAAATACTATAGGTTTGGAAAAGAGAAAGTCTCTCAAACCTGTTGGACAGTAGGGGAGTTGTCCTGTTCACCTTCTGTAGAGGAGTTTGTTTCAGGCACTCCAGGCCTCCACATCTTCAGAGAACTCTAAAAAAATTCTTATCTCTGAGGACTCTATGCGGATTTGACAGCATTCAGAGGTTTCTTCTGACAAGTCGGCTCAAAGTCCCTGGATTTGTTCCCTATTAAACTTACAAGGAAGCACACAGGTGTGGTTGTAGAGTACAGTTACCTTTCCGATGACCAGCTTAAAGAGAGCCTTGGATCCAGGCAGAGGTTTTCATAAATTGGCCATGGGACTTGACTCTGGAGTTCTCTGAGATTTGTTTTGTTTGTTTGTTTTTGGTGGTCAAAAGTATATTCCCTAACCAATAAGGTCTGAGGGAGAAGCTCTTAGTTGAGTGGTAGACCTGAGTCCACCGTGAAAAAAGACCAAAGCTGTTGTGTATTCTTGGTACCAAGGATTCAGCCTGAAGCACACTAGAGCTGAGCCTGAATATTTGAGATAAACTTCTCACTCACAAGGTCAGTTCTATACCTTGCTTCATCAGAGAGGCATGTCTCAGACCCTTGCAGTGCAGAAGGAGGAAGAATAAAGCATTTTACTCAAGGTCGGCTGACCCCTTTGGCATACGCATAATGTCAAGGGATACTATGGTTAGAGGAAGCAAGGTTTAGGCCCTCTTCAAAAGATAAACCAACTGGGTGTCAGCCCCCTTGAAGTTATGGGATACTTTACATCTGAGGGGGCCTGACATGATGGAGTTGATATTTATGCTGGAGGTATAAATTATCCTGGGTCTAGCAGGGTACATCTGAGTCCCCATTGTAACTTCATCAATGCTATTGCATGCTGATAGTAAAAGAGCCATCTTCGTGGCCTTCTTAAAATGTTGTTGAGGTCTGAAGTCCTTTGTTTATCATGTCATATGGATCAGGGCATCTTCAGTTATTGAGGACCTATGTGACACCTTTGTTCTGAAGTGGTAATTCTGAGGGAAATTAAAGAATTTCTGAGGTTTCTTGTTCTCATATGTTAATGCTGCCTTCAATACTGGGGAGTTTCTAACATATTTGATTTTGGGGGTTACATCTGAAACCCCCTTGAGTTATTGATGGAAGATGTGAGTCACATTGGTTCTTTTTGATGTATGTGGCTATACTGACATTGTCTTCAGACACACCATAAGGTGGCATCGGGTCCCATGACAGATGGTTGTGAGACAACAAGTGGTTACTGAGAATTGAACTCAGGACCTGTGGAAGAGAAGTCAGTGCTTTTAACTGCTGAACCATCTCTCCAGCCCCAGCATATTGATTCTAGACAGGTAAGTTGAAGTTCACTTAGGCTATTGGGGATGATCTGAGGATCCCTGGTTCAGAATGGGCAGATCAGAAGTTCCCTTGGTCCACACAGTAGTTTAGAAGATCTGTGGTTCTTAAGCTGTAGGTCTGAACCTTACCAGAGAAGAATGCCTGGAGTGTTTTTGAATTCCTAATTTAGACAAAGTGTACCTGATGTCTCCTTGAGCCACTGAGAGTGATTTAAGCTCCACTTCACGCATGGGGGGAATGTGTGAGTCTTCTTGGTGCTGAAGGAATAATTCTGAGGTTTCTGTGTCAGAAACAGGACTTGGAGGACCCATTGACAGAGTGATAATGTTTATGTATCCACAAACAATCTATAAAGGATGCCATCTTTTAGAGGCAGAAAGGTTCACACCATGTTGGGGAAAGTAGAAATGCCAAAGACTCTTGTATCTGTACAAGATCAAGGGTCGATTTGGAGAGGAGAGAAGGCCTGAATATTTCATTATCGAGGCTTCCTGGGAACCTAGAACACACATATCATGCAGGCCATGCAACAGCTTAATCAATCTCCAGTATGCTAGGAGGCACTTCCCAGCTAGTTCTCCTGATAAATCTGCTGACTACTTCTGAAAATGGCAAGGCTTTCTCGTTTCTGCTGGCCAACTTAATGTCTATGTCCTGGGTTTATGAACTTGCTGGCTACTCTTAAGCTCTGAGACTTCAGGCACCCGGGTCCTGATCCTTGGACAGAGTAATTAGGTCAGAGGATCAGAATAAGAAGCACTTGGTGCACCTTAGATCAAGGGAGTCGATTTGTCATGGACTAGACCAGATCTAGTAGGTAGGTCTAGGTCCTCAATGATCAGAAGAATCACATAGTACTCTCCATTAGGTGAAAATTATATAGCACATACTTCTGGCCACAATTGTGAGCTACTCTTAATCAGAAAGGGGATTCTTGTCCTGCTTTTAGTCACAGGGGCATAGATGATGCTTCAATGTGCATCTGAGGCAGCTAGGAGTGGAAATTGTAATTTTGATAGAGTGTTGATGAAAAGAAAAAGTTCTAAATTCATGTTGCTCATAAGGGGCATAGAAAGGGAAAATATGAGGGCAGCTTCTGGATCAAAAAAGAACTGAAAATGCCAGGGTAAGAGAGAGTAGGGCCCAGGCCACCTTCTTGAGATAGACTGCGTTACAGGTTCCATTTGGCAGGCTGGGAAGCTCTTGTGCGTCCCTGGGCAGAAGGGGTAAGTCGGAAGCAAGGAGTAAGTCGTAAGCCTCCTAGAGCATTTTCGATATCTCTTTTGTCATAAAAAGTATCTGTGAGGCACAGTTTCTTAGATGGGGCATTTGAGAGGCCACCCCTTTCAGCCTGAAGCATTCTGAGCCTTTCTGAAACAGGGATCACATAGCCAGAGTCCCTCTGGTGAGAACTGGAAAGTGTGAGTCCACATTGGTCTGATTGAGAAGGTCTGACACCTCCTTTAGGAGAGAGGAAAGAACAACAACTCCCCTTTTGCCGTGCAATCCTATTGAGATTGATTTGCATATGGCGTGTATATTTGTGGCCTCCTAGGTCACAAAGGGGGAACCCAAATTCATATTGTAATGACGGGTCTCTCCAAGGACAGGAGAGAGCAGGTACCACATCCTCTGCTTGAAGTATTGTACGTCTGTAATATCTTCGAATAACAGGGAATGTTCCAAAAGGGAATGTGGTACTCCCTTTTGGAGGTACAAATCCCCATAGGGTAGGCACCAAAGCTATGGGCTCCTGTTTGGCACTTCTGGAAGGTTTCTCTCCCTCTTGGACATTAGGAATATGTTTTGAGCCCTCCTTAGTAGAAACAGGGTGCCTGATATCCTCTTGGGGTGATGATGAGAGTTTCACACCTCTTCGGGGACTGTCTCCATCTGGAGATGACTCAATGCATTCTTGATCTGTAGGGGAAGTTTGCAGGGCTCCATGGGTAACAGAGGATTTCCTCTGTTTCCTTCTGGTAGAAATAGCATGTCTGGGAATCTCATGAGGAGAGGTGGGATGCCTGAGGCTGTCTTCATGAGAAAGAGTGGTTCGCATGCACTCTTCTGTAAGGATGGAGGATGGCTTGTCAACCTCATGCTCTGAATTGGAAGTTTGGGTGTCCCATTGGTCAGAAGGGGCTTTTTCTGATGGGTTTTCAGTAGACTTGGATGGTCTGTGAATGCCTTGGGTTGATAGGGGACTTCGGAGGCCCACCTCATGAGATGGTGAGCATCTGCAGGCTCCTTTAGCAGAATCAGAAGTGGCAAAGTTTATGTTAGTCACAGTTTTAAGATTTACACCTCTTTTCTTAGATTTGCAAGCTCTGACCCACATTTTGGAAGAATGGCAGTGTTTCCAGCCCTCATGTTTTGAGCGCACAGATTTCAGGCCCTCTTGATCTACAGAGGAAGGGCTTGGTCTTGTTTTCCGCAATTTAGAAGGTGTGGGGCAATCTCCTGGAGGAGGAGAATGACTGAGACCCTTTTTACAAAGGATACTAGATCTGAAACTCAATTGTGATGATTTTAAGGGGGAGATGCTCCTTTGAGGAGTAGAGGTAGGACTGGATTTCTTTTCTGCATACTTGGAAGATGTGAGGCTACTTTCAGCAGAAGAGATACATTTTAAGGCATCAAGTTCTGAAAGGCAGTATCTGGTATCCCCTTCAGGAAATGGGACATGTTTCAATATCCTTTGGTTAGATTTGAAACGTCTAGGGCTCTTCTTGAGATAAGAGGAATTTCTCTGGCCATCTTCATGAGGAGGGGTAGGAATAATGTCCCCTTTGGCACAAAGGGACAGTCCCTTAAACTCCGTTGAAAAGGAATTACCCACGGTTTCTTGGGGAGATGGCACAGGTTTTAGAGGCCCCTTGGCTGGTTGAGAAAGTTCTAGACTTTCCTGGGGCAATGCTGTTGTTCTCAGGATCCCTTGTTCAGATACTAAAGGGCCCATAGCATCTTCATTGGGTTTCAAAAGACACAGAGACCCTAACACACATGCCAAAGCTTCTGGAGTCCCTGGCACAGATTCTGAACTCTTAGAAATGGATTGTGTATATGTCCGAGGTTCTTCTGCCTCTGGACTAAGTGGTGAAGGAGCTGGTAATTTGGGAGAATCTTGTGTGGCTGACAAAAATTCTATGACTTCTTGGGTGACAGGTGGTATTTCTGCACTATTTTGCATACCTGCCCGTGTTTCTAGTGTGTCCTGGGAAGAATCAGAAAGTCCAAGATCTTCTGGATTGGATGGTGAATATCCTAAAGCCTTTTTTTCCAAACAGGGTCCTGGAGGCTCTTGAAGTAACAAGGAATTTTCTGTAAGCCCTTGGGAAGATATTGATGTTTCTAGTACACCTTGGGCAGACAGGGAAGGTCTCTGAGACATTAAGACAGAATGTGACACTTTCAAATCCAATTGGACAGATGGAGAAGGTCCTAGACTCACTATGGTAGAGGCTGAAATTTCCAAAGGTCCTGGTGAAGCATGGGACATTCCTGGCTTGCCATGTGTACAGGTACAACCTTCCAGATTCCCCTGTAAAGACAGGCAAGGGCCTCCAGCAGATAGCAAAGGTCCCGGATTCACTTGAGCAGATAGGGACATTGTCAAAGGCTCTAGGGCAGATGATACAGATCCTAGTGTTCCTCGTCCAGATAAAGAAATTACCATGGGTCCTTTGGAAGAATGCATAGATTCTGAAGGATCTGAAGCAGATGGATCTGTTTGTTGAACCCTTTGTGGAGAATTCAAAGACTCATTTGGTCCCTGGAATGAAGTTAAAGGTCCCTCTGTAGGTTTAGAGAGATCTAAAGGCTCTTCTGTGGAAAGGGAAGGATCCAAAAGGCTTAGGGAAGAAAATGAGGAACTAAGTTGGGCAGAAATTGCAAGTTCCAGAGGTGAGTCATTGGATATTACATATCCTGGGGTAACTGTTGAAAATTTTTGTGCACCTGATGCAAATGATGAATATCCTAGAGTCCCCTGTGGAGATGGCAAAGGTTCTACAGATCCTTGTGTAGTTGCTGAAATCCTCAGAGATCCCTGGTCAGATCTCAAAGTCCTTGCTGTATTTTGAGCAGGGTGCATATATCCCTGACACACTGGGAAAGATGGTGAGTCTGCTACTGTGTAGTGTGTAGATGTGGACTGAGTTCCTATAACTTGTGTATGTAAAGAAGGACTTGAAAACCTTTTGGAAGATGTAGAATGTTGGGAAGACCTTTGTGGACATGGGGACAGATGTACAATACCCTGTGCAGAGAGACCGGGACTCACACCTCCATGAGCAGGATCAGAAGATGCTGGAGTCCCTTGTTCTGAGGAGGAAAGACCCAGAGGATTATGAGAACATTCAGAACATTGTGATGTATTCATCATTGCCTGGGCTGAGATAGAAAGTTTCAGAGGCCCCTGGGCAGATTGCAAAGGTGCTAGATACCCTTGGGCAAATGGGAAAGTCTCTGCACCTCCTTGGGTAGAAACGGAATGTCTACCAAGTGTAGGAGGTGATGGTGGCAAAGTACCTAGAGTCGCCGAAGTAGACTGAGAAGATGCTACAGCCTGCCTCACTTGTGGAAAAAGGCCTAAAGCACTCTGTGACTCTTCATATTGTGCCAATATCCCTGTGGCATCTGTTGAATTTTCCAGATTTCTGTGGTTGGGGATAAAAGAACTTTGCATGGGCAAAGTTCCCTCTTCTGCCCTGAAAAGTACCTTTGGCTTTTGAAAAGATGACAAAGTTTCTAGAACCACTGGAGTAGGTACAAGTTGCTCCTGAACACCCAGTACAGGTGGGCAATGCCCTATATCTGATGGTGAAGGATAAAAGGTTTCTTGAGATTTCTGGCTAAGTAGGGAAGTTCCAGTGTCCCTTGGGAAACCTGGGGATCTTTCTGCAAAATGATGGGCAGTTTTAGAAAATCCTACATCCGTATGACAAGCAGTTGGATGATGCAAAGTATCTTGAGCAAATGAAACACTTTGTGTATTCCCCTGTTTAGAAATGGGAAGTTTTAGAGACCCTTGGGCAGAACAGAAATGTCCAAAAGCCTCTTGGGAAGATGAAGAGCCTAGGGTTCCCTGTGAACCTAGGGTTCCTTGTGAAGATAAACAAATTCCCAGAGGCATCTGATCAGATGACACAGATTCTGATAGCAACTGAGTATTTTGGGGAGACGCCAGATGTCCTGGAGTGGGAAGCAAAATTCCCACAGTCTCCTTTGCAGACAGGGACGTTCCTACTGTGGCTTCTGCAGATAAAAAATTCCCCTCAGTGCCCTGAGCAGATGTGGAAGACTCTAGAGTAGTTTCTTTAGATTTCGTCACTTCTAGACGACATTCTTCAGATGAACAAGGTCCCAGAGTTCCTTGCTCAGATCTCAAAGATGATGGTGACACCTGTAGTGATGTAGTAAGATCCAGATGCAGTCCAGCACATCTGGAAGAGTCTGAGATCCCTCCGGTAGATGGAGAGTATTTATTTGTTTCTGAAAATGCTGGGGAAGGAGATGAATGCAGTAGAGCCCCTACAGAGGATCCCGAGATATGGGTCACTGCCTGGGCTGAGATGGAAAGTGGCAGAGGCCCCTGGGCTGATTGCAAATGTGCTAGTTTCCCGGGACCAGAAGGGAATGTTTCTGCACCTCCTTGAGTAAAAGATGAATGTCTACCAGGTTCTCGAGGTGATGGTAGCAAAGGTCCTAGAGTAGGCAAAGCAGATGTAGAAGATTCTGTATTCTCCCTCACTAGAGGCAAAGGGCCTGAGGTAGTCTCTGTGTGTTTACATTGTCCCAAGCCCAATATCCCTGTCGAATCTGCCAAAGGTTCTAGATTCCTTTGGGTGGATGACAAAGAACGTTGCACAGGCAAAGTCCCGTCTTCAGCTGTGCAAAGGTCCTTACAATTTTGAGAGGTTAGCACATATCCTTGAGAGTCTTTACTAGATAGAGGATGCTCCTGAGAACCTAGTACAGATGGTGAGTGTGTTACATCTGCTGGTGAATATGAAATGGATTTTTGTGATTTCTGGCAAGGTAGTAACGGCCCAATGTACCTTGAGGACGCTGAAGATCTATGTCCAGAAGGTTCAGAAAGGGGAGAAAATCTCATACATTTCTGGCAATAACTTGGATGTTGCACAGATGTTGGAGAAGATGGCACAGTTTGTACAGTCCATTGTTTAGTTGTGGACAGCTTTAGAGACCCTTGGTCAGAAAGGGAATGTCCAGAAGCCTCTATGGAAGATGAAGAGCCTAGAGTTCCTGGTGAAGATAAAGAAATTCCCAGAGGCTTCTGATCAGATGACAAAGACTCTGAGACCACCGGAGGGATTTGGGTAGACCCCAACGTTCCTGCAGTGGGAGGCAAAGTTCCCACAGTCTGCTTTGCAGACATGGGCTTTCCTACTGTGGCTTGTGCAGATAAGGAATGCCCCCTAGTACCATGAGCAGATGCAGAAAACCCTACAGTTTTTTTCTTAGATTTGGTCCCTTCAGATAAGCAAGGTCCCAGAGTTCCTTGCTCAGATCTCAAAGATGATGGTGACACCTGTAGTGATGTAGTAAGATCCAGATGCTGTCCAGCACTTCTGGGAATGTCTGATGTCCTTCGGGTAGATGTAGAGTATGTATTTGTTTCTGAAACTGCTGGGGAAGGAGATGAATGCAGTAGAGCCCCTTCAGCAGATCCCAAGATATGGATCATTGCCTGGGCTGAGATGGAAAGTGTCAGAGGCCCCTGGGCTGATGGTAAATGTGCTAGGTTCCCGGGACCAGAAGGGAAAGTTTCTGCACCTTCTTGAGTAAAAGATGAATGTCTACCAGGTTCTCGAGGTGATGGTGGCAAAGGTCCTAGAGTAGGCAAAGCAGATGTAGAAGATTCTGTATTCTTCCTCACTAGAGGCAAAGGGCCCGAGGTAGTCTCTGTGTGTTTACATTGTCCCAATGCTAGAATCCCTGTGGAATCTGCCAAAGGTTCTAGATTCCTTTGGGTGGATGACAAAGAACTTTGCACAGGCAAAGTCCCCTCTGCAGCTGTGCAAAGGTCCTTAAAATTTTGAGAGGTTAGCTCATATCCTTGAGAGTCTTTACTAGATAGAGGATGCTCCTGAGATCCTAGTACAGATGGTGAGTGTGTTACATCTGCTGGTGTATATGAAATGGATTTTTGAGATTTCTGGCAAGGTAGTAACGGCCCAATGTCCCTTGAGGACGCTGAAGATCTATGTCCAGAAGGTTCAGAAAGGGGAGAAAATCTCATACCTTTCTGGCAATAAGTTGGATGTTGCACAGACTTTGGAGAAGATGGTACAGTTTGTACAGTCCATTGTTTAGTTGTGGACAGCTTTAGAGACCCTTGGTCAGAAAGGGAATGTCCAGAAGCCTCTATGGAAGATGAAGAGCCTAGAGTTCCTGGTGAAGATAAAGAAATTCCCAGAGGCTTCTGATCAGATGACAAAGACTCTGAGACCACCGGAGGGATTTGGGTAGACCCCAACGTTCCTGCAGTGGGAGGCAAAGTTCCCACAGTCTGCTTTGCAGACATGGGCTTTCCTACTGTGGCTTGTGCAGATAAGGAATGCCCCCTAGTACCATGAGCAGATGCAGAAAACCCTACAGTTTTTTTCTTAGATTTGGTCCCTTCAGATAAGCAAGGTCCCAGAGTTCCTTGCTCAGATCTCAAAGATGATGGTGACACCTGTAGTGATGTAGTAAGATCCAGATGCTGTCCAGCACTTCTGGGAATGTCTGATGTCCTTCGGGTAGATGTAGAGTATGTATTTGTTTCTGAAACTGCTGGGGAAGGAGATGAATGCAGTAGAGCCCCTTCAGCAGATCCCAAGATATGGATCATTGCCTGGGCTGAGATGGAAAGTGTCAGAGGCCCCTGGGCTGATGGTAAATGTGCTAGGTTCCCGGGACCAGAAGGGAAAGTTTCTGCACCTTCTTGAGTAAAAGATGAATGTCTACCAGGTTCTTGAGGTGATGGTGGCAAAGGTCCTAGAGTAGGCAAAGCAGATGTAGAAGATTCTGTATTCTCCCTCACTAGAGGCAAAGGGCCCGAGGTAGTCTCTGTGTGTTTACATTGTCCCAATGCTAGAATCCCTGTGGAATCTGCCAAAGGTTCTAGATTCCTTTGGGTGGATGACAAAGAACTTTGCACAGGCAAAGTCCCCTCTGCAGCTGTGCAAAGGTCCTTAAAATTTTGAGAGGTTAGCTCATATCCTTGAGAGTCTTTACTAGATAGAGGATGCTCCTGAGAACCTAGTACAGATGGTGAGTGTGTTACATCTGCTGGTGTATATGAAATGGATTTTTGAGATTTCTGGCAAGGTAGTAACGGCCCAATGTCCCTTGAGGACGCTGAAGATCTATGTCCAGAAGGTTCAGAAAGGGGAGAAAATCTCATACCTTTCTGGCAATAAGTTGGATGTTGCACAGACTTTGGAGAAGATGGTACAGTTTGTACAGTCCATTGTTTAGTTGTGGACAGCTTTAGAGACCCTTGGTCAGAAAGGGAATGTCCAGAAGCCTCTATGGAAGATGAAGAGCCTAGAGTTCCTGGTGAAGATAAAGAAATTCCCAGAGGCTTCTGATCAGATGACAAAGACTCTGAGACCACCGGAGGGATTTGGGTAGACCCCAACGTTCCTGCAGTGGGAGGCAAAGTTCCCACAGTCTGCTTTGCAGACATGGGCTTTCCTACTGTGGCTTGTGCAGATAAGGAATGCCCCCTAGTACCATGAGCAGATGCAGAAAACCCTACAGTTTTTTTCTTAGATTTGGTCCCTTCAGATAAGCAAGGTCCCAGAGTTCCTTGCTCAGATCTCAAAGATGATGGTGACACCTGTAGTGATGTAGTAAGATCCAGATGCTGTCCAGCACTTCTGGGAATGTCTGATGTCCTTCGGGTAGATGTAGAGTATGTATTTGTTTCTGAAACTGCTGGGGAAGGAGATGAATGCAGTAGAGCCCCTTCAGCAGATCCCAAGATATGGATCATTGCCTGGGCTGAGATGGAAAGTGTCAGAGGCCCCTGGGCTGATGGTAAATGTGCTAGGTTCCCGGGACCAGAAGGGAAAGTTTCTGCACCTTCTTGAGTAAAAGATGAATGTCTACCAGGTTCTCGAGGTGATGGTGGCAAAGGTCCTAGAGTAGGCAAAGCAGATGTAGAAGATTCTGTATTCTCCCTCACTAGAGGCAAAGGGCCCGAGGTAGTCTCTGTGTGTTTACATTGTCCCAATGCTAGAATCCCTGTGGAATCTGCCAAAGGTTCTAGATTTCTTTGGGTGGATGATAATGAACTTTGAACAGGCAAAGTTCCCTTTGTCACTGTACAGTTTTTCTTTTGCCGTTGAGAAGTTAACAGCAAAAGTTCTTCAACTCCCTGGCCAGCTATGGGCTCCCCCAAACTGTCTTCTGCATTAAGGGAAACTTGTCCATGCAACTGAGTCGATGGTGAGAGTAATGGAGAAATTTGTGCTGATCCATTCAGTTCATGATTTGATTGTGGATACAGGGATGTTGCAACAGCTTTTTGTAAAAATGGTGGAGGAGCTTGACTTGCTTGTGTTAGTGTGCAATGGCCATGAGCCTTTGGTACATGTGGCAATGTTTCTGGTGTCCTTGGTACCCATGACGACATTCCCAAGGAACCTGACACCGAAGAAAAATGTTGATGAGCACACTGGGCAGACTCCGTTGATCCCAGAATCTCCTGGGAAGATGTTGACTGCTGCATAGACTGTTGAGTATATGGTGAAAGGTCTAGAGATGCCTCAATAGATATGCTAAGTTTGGTAGATAGCAAATGTGCTAGATCACTTGAAACTTCTAAAGAAGACACCTGAGATCGTTGGTCAGGTTGTGAATGTCCTGTATGACTTGAGGTATGTTGCAAAGGGCCTTTAGTGACTTGGAGAGATGGTGAGGTATACTGAGATTCTACTGTATATGACCAGTCCCCTGGCTTCTGTTGGTAAGATGGTAAATGTTCTAGAAACCCTGGGAAAGATGGCAAAGTACCAACAGTTTCCTGGACAGGTATAGAATGTTCAAGAGGTGCTTGCTTACATCTCACAGTTGTTAGAGTGCCTGATGTAGTTTGGGGAAGTTTCTGAGCACATAGTACAGATGATGAAGGTTCCACAGTCCCTTGGGAATATAACAATGCTTTTTTAGTTTTCCTGGTGGATTTAGAAGATCTTTGTTCAGATGGAAATTTTTCTGTTGTCTTAGATTCAGATTTGGGAGGTCCCATAGACCCTATAAGAGGCAAAGGATCTGTTGTAGTCCCTTGGACAGATGGCAAGTTATCCAGAGATTCTACCATGTGTGAAGAGTGCTCTAGCTTCTTTTGGAAAGATGCTGAATGCTCTAGTTTCCCTGAGGTAGTTGTAGAAGAACCTTCAGTCCCCTGGACAGGTTCAGAATTTTCTAAAGGCCCTTGCTTACATGTCACAATTGTTAGTGTTCCTGTTGTAGTGTGAGGAGGTTTCTGAGCATGTGGTGCAGATGAGGAACTTCCCACAGTCCCTTGGGAAAATAGCAATGTTTTTTTTACTTTTCCTGGTGGATTCAGAAGATCTTTTTTCAGATGGAAAATTTTCTGTTGTCTTAGTTTCAGATTTGGGAGGTCCCATAGACCCTATAAGAGGAAAAGGATCTGTTGTAGTCTCTTGGACAGATGGCAAGTTATCCAGAGATTCTACCATGTGTGAAGAGTGCTCTAGCTTCTTTTGGAAAGATGCTGAATGCTCTAGTTTCCCTGAGGTAGTTGTAGAAGAACCTTCAGTCCCCTGGACAGGTTCAGAATTTTCTAAAGGCCCTTGCTTACATGTCACAATTGTTAGTGTTCCTGTTGTAGTGTGAGGAGGTGCAGATATTGAAAGTTTCACAGTCCCTTGGGTAGATAACAATGTTTTCTTAGTTCCCTGGGTAGATGGAGAAGATATCACAGCCTCTGTTACAGATGGTGGATGTTGCCGGGTATCTTGCATAGATAGAGAAATTGTAGAAGCCTTTTGAAAAGAACTGAAAAATTTCACAGGTCCTGGTTTAGATGGCGAATTTTCTAGAGCCCCAGTTTCAGATGTGGGCAGCCCCATAGCCCCTGTAGGACACAGAGAATGTATCTCAGCTCCTTGATTTGATGGAAATATTTGAGGCACCCTATCAGCATATTGAGTAGATCCTAAAGCTCCTGTCTTATGACATGATGGTTCTACAGTCCCCTGTAGTGATATAGACTGTCTCACAATGTCTTTTTCTGATTTGTATTTTGTACCTTCCTTTTGGGAGGATACCAAAGAACCTAGGGTCCCTTGTGCCAGTGATGACATTTCAAGAGACCTTTGCAATTGGAAATCCCCTAGTTTAGATGGTGAAGAATGCAGAGTCTGTTTAGAAGGTGTGTAAGTGGGCAGTGGTCCTTGGGTAGTTATCAAAAGTTCTAAGGTCTGTGAAGTAAATTGATCATGTTTCTGAGCATTTGCTGCAGTAAGTGAGTTTTTTCCACCATCCTTGGTGGATTGCAAAGACCCTTGAAGCCCTTGGCAAGATGAGGAAGATAACAAAGACTCAGTAGCAAGAGTAGGTAAGGAAATTCCCACAGGATCTGGGCCAGGCAGCATATGGCTTGGAAAACCTGAGACATTTTTCAAATGTCCTGGAGATCTCTGAGAATCTGAATATGTCCCCATATCCACATCCACAGATCGCAATGATCCTTTAGACACCTTAGAAGGTGAGGAAGGTGGCCTATCACCCAGAACAGAAAAAGAATGTCTGAGAGTTCCCTGTGTGGATGTGGAGAGTTCTGGAGTCTGTTGTGCAGAGAGAGATTGTCCCACAGCCCCTTGAACAGAATACAAAGGTGCTACACTTCCTTCTGAGGAGGAAGGAGTTCCATGTTGCCATTGAGTGAGTGGCATGACATTTAGGGGGGACACTGAGCCAGACTGAGATAAATCTAGAACTCCATGAATGTGGGGCAAATTGGATGGAGTCTCCTGAGATGACAGAGAAAGGCTCACAGGCTCTGGAGCCACTGGTAAGGGTCCAGGAGCCACAATGGCTGACGGGGAAATTGCCAGAGCTCCTGGTCTAGGTGGAAAAGCTCCTAGCAATCTTTGAGTACGTTGGCAGGCTCTTGTTTTACTTGGGAGAGATAACAAAGGTGCTAAAGTCCCTTGAGTACTTGGTGAAGTAGCATCAGTACTCTGGGTAGTTGTGGAAAGATCCAGAGGCCTTTGCAAGGACATCAAAGGTCCTGCAAACTCAGGTGAGCATGAAGAAGATTCCAGAGGCCCCTGAGTTGGGGGTGCATGTCTGGAAACTCCTTGTGCTGATGAAGAATGATCCAGATCTCCCGGAAGGTGGAGTGAATATCCTGAACACCTTGTTGAAGATGGAAAAGTTTTCTGAACACCTTGGCCAGGTGGCAAATGTTCTGTTGTTCCCTGGACACCCAGAGTTCCTGGGGAAAATGCTAAACATCCTAAAGACCTTTGCACAGCTGGTAAAGTTTCTAGATGCTCATGCTTAGATGTTAACGATCTAGCAGATCCTAGGGCAGATGGTAACTGTCCCACAACAAGAATGTTGGAGGCAGAAGGTTTTTTAGATGCTTTAGAAGACATGGAAGATTTTTGATATGTTTGGGCTAAAGGCACAACTTCTAGATGATTTTTTTTACATGTGGACTTTCCCTTAGACCCTTGGTAATATAAAAGAGGTTGTGTCGTTCTGAAGTCTGATTGGCCAACGGACCAATCACCTTGAGCATGGGCAAAATGTTCTGGATCATTTGAGAGAGATAAAGAAATTCCCTGGAGCTCTGGGCCAGATCGTGAACAGACCAGAGCCTTTTGGTTAGACAGAGAAAGCCCTTGAGCCTTTTGGGGAAATATGGAATGTCCACCATACCCTTTGTCCAACTGGCAACTTTCCACAGTCCCTTGGTCATCTGTGGGATGTTTCAAGGCATTTTGGACAGATACAGAAGGGGTGGGACTCACCTGAGGAGTCGTTGTAGCGATTGATGTTACTTTGGCAGCAGGAGATGATGCAAGTCCCCTTTCATCAGAAGTTCTGGAGTCTCCTTTATCAGAAGGATCAACACTCAACCTGTTTTTAGTAGAAACCGGATGCTTTGGGAAAACATGGGTAGAGGGAGAAGGTCTACTACTTCCCATCAGAGAAGGCATGTGAAAGGAACACTCTTGGGTAGATGGAGATAATTGTAAAGCACCCTTTTCAGATATGGTAGATCCTACGACCATCTGCACAGATGGGGAAGGTATTAATGTGTCTTGTGTACCCGTGCAATTCTTGCACGTGGCTTCAGAGTGAGGGGAATGTCCTAGAGATACCTGTGTAGATGTGGCCTCTCCTAGAGCATCATGGACATATGTGAGAGGTATAAGAGCCTCTTGAGCAGGTAGGGAAATTTCTAGACCTCCTTGTGTACTAGTGGAAGTTCCAAGAAAATTTTCTTCAGCCTGAGAAAGGGATAACACCTTCTGTATAGAAGTATCAGGTGTCGTAGCCAGCTTGATAGGCAAAACAGGTTCCAAGGGCCCTTTTGAAGATGAAGTAGAACCTAGAGCCTTATGGGCATTTGGAAGATATTCTGGAGACATTTGTGGGCATGGAGAAGGACCAACGGCCCTTTGTCCAGGTGGATAAGAGTCTATAGCATCTTGTGTAGTTGGGGAAGATGGCTGATCCTCTTGAGGAGATAGGGAAGTTCTCATAGTCTCCTGTGAAGTTTGGGGAGGTCCTATGGATTCTTGTGCACAGGTAGAATCCAAGGAATTCCCTTCTTTAGCCGTACAGGATGCTACAGACTCTTGTGTGTGCAAATCACCTCCCACAGCACCTTGCTCACATAGGATTGGATCCAGAACCTTCTGTACAGATGGAATCTGTCCTAGAACATCTTTTGTAGATGTGTCACATCCACGAGTCATTTCTAAAGATGGGACTGTGGCTAGAACTCCTTTTGTAGATGTAGCCTGTCCTACAAACCCTTTATGTGATAGGGTAGTACTCAGACAATCCTGTACAGGTTTTGGAAATCGTAGCATCTTTGATGTATATGGGGAATCCTTTACAGCCTCTCCTACAGATACACAATGTCCCAGTGTCACCAAGGGCTGCATGGAGGGTTGTATGGTCTCAGCACACTGTACAAATATGGAGCTTGTTTGGCTCCCTGGGAGCATTTTGGCAGAATCTTGGCTGTTTGGGACCTGATGACAAGTCAGGAGGACCCTTTTGGCTGGTAGGGGATATTTGAATAATTCTTGATCAGATCGGGACTTTCTGGAGACCCGTTGTTTAGAGAGAGCATCTTTCAATCCTCTGCTAGAATGAGAATGTTCAGGGTCACTTTTCATAGCAGGAGAATGATTTAATCTTCCTTTCTGTGGGAGATCAGATTTAAGAACATGTCTTTGATGCTCTTCCATAGAGGGAGATAATCCTAGTGGCCACCTAACAGATGGAGAAGGTCTCAGAACCCCTGGGGAAGATGCTGATGGTTCTAGTTCACTTTGTGTATGTGCAGAAGGCACAAGAGTCCCTTTGGAGGACTCGGGAGTTTCTATCACATATAGCCTATGTGTGGAACTCTCAAGAGCCCCTTCTAAGGATGGCAAAGGTCCTTGAGCTCCTGGTATAGGTGTGGAAATTTTTGTCTCTGCTTGGGCAGGTATGAGCGGTGTGAGGCTCACTTTTGGAATCGTGATTGCATTTCTTTCCCTTTGGACTGTAAGAGATGATCTGAGCCCATTTTTTAATGGTAGAGGACTTTGAAAGCCCTCTTGGTTTAAAGGGGAAGTTCTGAAATCCTCTTGGTCAGCAGGGTCAGGTCTCAAACTCACTTTACTAGAAGCAGATTGCATGGGGCACTTTGGGGGAGAAGGGGAACATCTTTGGCTGTCTTTGTGAGAGGACTTAGCTTTATGCCCTGCTTTGGCAGCTGTCAAACATGTTGAACTCTCCTGGGGAGAGGAAGTGGAAGTCGATACATTTGAGACAAAAGAGAAATCAGTGATGTTACCTTTGGGAGAAGGAGGTTTGGATCCCTCCTTGTCTGATGGGGCCTGTTGTAGGTCCCCTTGACCAGAGGAGTCTTGTCCAACATGCTTTGGAGGAGAATTGGAAAGATTAGAGTTATGTAGGGTAGGGGATAACCTTTTGGAACTCCTTCTGGAAGAGGAGGCATGTATGATTTTCCTTTCAGCACAAGTGGGAAGTCTTTGGGATGCCTGGGCAGATGTGGAATGCCCCATAGACTCTTGGAAATATCTGGTTAGTTCGAGAACATCTTGGGTGGATAGGGACAGTCCCTGAGCATGTTGGGTGGATAGGGACAGTCCCCGAGCATGTTGGGTGGATAGGGACAGTCCCTGAGCATCTTGGGGAGAAGTGGAAGTTCCCGGATCTCCTTGGCTAGATACGGAAGGGTGTGGGGAACCTTGAATATGTGGGGAGATTACCTGTCCATGTTGTCCAGCAGAAGACGGCCCAGGCACTGTGTGATCTTCTTTAAACTTGTGACTGGCATCTCCAGCCCCGTTTGTGGAAGATGCTGCAGGCACTCTATCACCCAACTGGTCAAAATCCATAGGTTCTTCAAACACAGTGGACATAGACTGGCTTCTTGTCACCTTCCCAGGGATGGGCACAGAAGAGGAGGCTACTCTTTTTCTGGTGGCAGGCTGTAAAACAGATGGTCTGGTATCCCTGGTCAGTGGGTGACTCGTGCCCTCAGGAACCCTCAGAGGAATTGTAACTGTCCATTTTTTGTTCTCTTTCAGGTTCCTCAAAGGGTCCGGGATCCTCTTCTTGGCTGAAGCCTTGACAAGAGCTTTGAGTTTCTGTAGCTTTTCTGTCACGTGAGCATCAGGTTTTTTGAATCTCTGGTCTTCATAGGGATTTGGGCTCCTGAACTTGTACCGAGTCCGTCTAAGGAGCCCCGGATGATCAAAGTCCCTCGGGTCTCTGCTGGTCAAGTGCTTCCCTTGTTGGGGTAAGGTGTTACCATCCGGTTGGGGGACAGTGAAGGGGGTCCCAGGACGTGGAGGCTGGGAACCCTGCAAGAGATTCCCCAATTGGGGTACGGTATTATTATTCCTTTGGGGGACACTGAAGGGGGTCCCAGGCCGTGGAGGCTGGGAAACCGGTCCCTGGTCAGAGGGTAAAGTCCGGGCTGAGGCTTCCTGCCCTCTCTCCACACGTCTGGCCATTTAATCGTGAAGGAAATTGTTCAAGAAACATGAAATGGGCCACTGCCCATGAAAGGGGCAGTGCATGTACTTGCCAATGGTGACTCGTGGCAAACAATGCTTAAGCAGCAACCTTTGAGAGCGGCACTCTCTCCCGAGTACTGTGAACGCGTCCTGAAGGCCAAGAGCACAGAACTAGAGTGACCGTTGGCCTCAGGAATGAAGCAAAGTTCTAGAACTGCTGTCCTCATGCCTGCACGGGCCAGTTGCGAGCTGGAGAGCAGCTGTCCTCATGCCTGCCAGTCCCGAGCCTGGACAGTGAGTGTCCTTGCGCCTGCACGGGCCAGTCCTGAGCCTGGACAGTGAGTGTCCTTGCGCCTGCACAGGCCAGTCCCGAGCCTGGAGAGAGGCTGTCCTCATGCCTGCCCGGGCCAGTCCCGAGCCTGGAGAGAGGCTGTTCTCGAGCCTGTAGAGGCCAGTCCTGAGCTGCCTCACTTTGCAGTTCTGCTTGAGGTAGCAGTGCAACCATCCAAGCATTCTGAATGAGGAGGGACACTGAGGAGCCTCTCCCTTTGGGTTCAGAGTGCTACCTGGTCTGGTATTTTAGTGATTTTCAGTTATT